>NC_056746.1:473876497-473878997 GCF_019279795.1 Protopterus annectens
AGTTTAGTTAGTAGTGTAGAGTTAAGATTGGTAAGAATTTGGCAACTATATAGAAGGCTAGGTAGGAGGTATGCATGAGAGAGGGTTATTTTTCCTTTATTAGTTAGAAACTTTTTGTTTCGATAAAGAAGTCAAAGTCAGAAAATAACTCTCTGCAAGTAGGACCAGGTGTAAGGCAGGAGCTGATACAAGTAGACAAAAATTGCCAGCACCAGATACAGTGAAAAGCATCAAATGAGGCTAATAAATTAAATACACAAGTATTTTATTAAGGTATAATAAACATCCCAGACCGGTTTCAGACAACAGGCTTTCCTCAGTGGAAAAGCTTTCCCACTGAGGAAAGCCTGTTGGCTGAAACCAGTCTGGGATATTTATTATACCTTAATAAAATACGTGTGTATTTAATTTATTAGCCTCATTTGATGCTTTTCACTGTATCTGGTGCTGGCAATTTTTGTCTACTTCGATAAAGAAGGCCAAGTTTTTGGTGTGTCTTTTTGATTCAGTTGTTTACATGTAGATTAAACTTGAGTTGGTCATCTATCATTACTCCTAATGGTTTTGTACTAGGTTCAATATTAATGGGGGTATTGAGGGGGTTCCTATCACGTAGTCGAACTTTTACAAGTTCGAACCACATATGGTTGAGACCATATGTTCTAATTTGTAAAAGTTTGAGCGTGTGAATGGAAATCTCCATAAGCGGAGGTTTCCATTCACGTCAGTGTGGTGTGATCTTGGAGTTGGTATATTTAAGTAGCAGGGGGTGTGGGGGGTGCAGGGGGGCTTGCCCCCCTGCATACAACAATTTTTTTTCCCATTGTATTTTTATTTTTTTATCGGTAATAGAAGTTCTGTAACTTTGAACATAATAGTTCAACAATTAGGTGTTCGGAGTTACCGAACTTCGACTATCTGATATAGACCCTTATTGAGGTACAGTACAGAAAATGTAGATTTAAGGTGGGTGAAGTTCTTTGGGAGAAATAGTAAGAGTTTTGTCTTTTTATGGTTAAGAATTAGCTGGTTGTCACAAAGCCAGGATTCAACTGAGTTAAAGATGCTTGAGTGGTAAAGATAAAGTCAGAGGGAGTATCTGCAATTGTGATGACGGTTGAGTCATCTGCTTATTGTACAAGGGTAGACTGTGAACAGAAGGTGTACAGCAGATTAGTGAATATATTGAAAAGTAATGGGCCAAGTACAGATCCTGAGGATGCCCATTTTGACAGGAAGAGGAGGGGAGAGAGCTGAGAACCATCTTACTGATTGCAGACGGTCAGTGAGATAGCTAGAAAACCAGGCAATAGTAGAGGCAGAGAAGTTTAGGTTAGCCAGTTTGTTCAGCAGAAGAGGGTGAGAGACCATATCAAAGGTTGAGGAATAGGCAAGAGACCTGCTTATTATTGTCTCTGGCTACAGAAATCATATTAATGAAAGATGCAAGGGCAGTTGTAGTGCTATGTTTAGGGTAGAAGCCATGCTGCGTAGATGTGAATAAGTTTTCCTGAAGAATGTATTTCATGATTTGCTTGTGTATTAATTTTTTCAGTGTTTTTGAGAGTGGTGGGAGGATTATGATGGGTCTGAAGTTTGTAATGACATTGCAGTTGCCTCCTTTGTGAATGGGTATGGTATAAAATTCTTTCCAGATAGAAGATTCTGAGATGGAGTGATTTATTAGGATTGATACAGGGAGGGCAATAGACTCAGCATCAATTTGTAGAAAATAGGGAGGCAGGTTGTCAGCAGAAGTAGAGCAAGGTTTAAGTTTAGAGAGCAATGATTGTATATAGTTAGTGGGTACAGTTGTAAGAGAGACAGTCGTAGAAGAGTTGAGAGTAGGAGAGGACTTGGAAATGTTAGTTGTGTTGGTAGTAGAGAGGAAGGAATTTATCAACTTAGATATGGATTCAATGAAATAGGAATTGAATGATGTAGCTGTTTTCTTCTGGTGAGTTGTTTGGGCAGGGTTTAGGAGATGAAGGGTTATCAGGGTGCAGAATTTGGTTTATAGAGTTCCAAAATTTCTTGGAATCTGTTGTATGGGCAGTTGGGTGGGGGTTAAAGTAGAATTTTTTTTTGTCTTTCTGGATGTGTTTTTTGCCTGATTTGTTAGTTCTTTATATTTTTGCAAATGGGAAGGGAGCTTAGTTTGTACCCACATTTCCCATGCCCTGTCTCAAGTTTTCATTAGAGTGCAAATGGTTGGTAAGCCAAGGGGATAAATTGGATTTGATGTGAACAGTGCAGGGTGGAGCAACAGAGTTAAGGATGTTGAGGAAAGTAGAGTTGAAAGAGTGGGCAGCCTCACCAAGGGAGAGATAGGTTAGATGTGTTCAGTTTATCCTAGAGAGGAGGTCATTAAAAGTCTCAGGACAGAAAGTGGATAGCTTGCGACAGGTTATGTATCTGTGAGTTCTAGTGAAATGAGGAGTGTATCTAAGAACTTTCACAGTTGAGTGATCACTTAGGGAGTCAGGTAGGGTCTCAGGGT
>NC_056746.1:473883997-473898997 GCF_019279795.1 Protopterus annectens
GAGTGAACTGTGGGACCTGCTGAGGCTACTTAAAAGGCAGATATATTCAGTACCATTAAGGAGGGCTGTGTTTGTTCCATTGTTGTTTCAGAAGCCATGCTTGGAAGTGGAACTGAGACTCTAGTCATTTAAATAAACCAAAACAATGCATTGAACCACAGAGACTCCGACAAAGTTCCAAACCTCAGTGTTAAGTAAACACTATAAAAACTAAAAATGTAAAGAGCGTTTTTGTTTTAATAACTAGAAGTTCTTCAGATAAAAGTGTTACAGCCATCTGTTTAAAACTATGATGTCTTGCATCACATGACAGCCAAGCCTACAACATAATTACACATTTAAAGTGGTAAACATCTTTATAGGTTCATAGGTTCATAGATTAGTACTAAGCTAACTGCCCTTGCGAGCCATTTTAAGCTTAGCCAATTACCCCTTGTGAGACTCAAAGCCTGCACCTTGTGTTTGTAAGGCAAACACCTTAACCATTAGGCCACCCTCCCAACCTACATTCAGAGTTATACAGGTTCTTAAGACATTTAGTAAAATGAAAACAAGCTACAGAATGAAATCAAGGCAATCATCTTTGAAAAGCATTTAGTGTTAGCAAACAACTTATTGAGATATGATCATTTAACCCTGGCCAACTATTAGCATTAAGTTTTAGTTGCCAGAATAACTCAGTTCTCTCTAAAAATAGTTGCCATGGATCACTGCGTTTCCTGTTGACACCATTTCAACTAGAACAAATTAAAAGGAATGAGAAGCTGCCCCTCAACATGCTTGTCTAAAACACTGGTCTTCTTATTTTTGATGTCATTAATATGCTCATAGACCCAGTCTTTTAGTCTATGTTCTGTTTTGCCTATATAATAGTCTTTATAGTTTTGACAGAGAGCTGCATACACCACACCACTAGTGTAACAATTATGAAGGCCTTGCATGAAAAAAATTACAACCATTTATCCAAAAACATTCACATATTAGTATGTGTTTACAGATGGAACAGGACCCACATTTTGAAATTCTACTGCCGTTACAAATTTCACTAACTGAGGAGCCAAACCATTCAACAATGTTGTTTAAGTTAATTCCACACTTTGAAGAATATTCTTGTCATCTCTTAAAATCCCCCAGTTCTTATCAAGTATTTTCTGAATCAGAGAACTATTGGCATTTTATTGTGTAATAAAAGAGCTGTTATATTCTGTGGTGGCTGGATAGGGACTGTTGACAAGTGCAGGCCCGTCATTGTTAGTATTAGGTTCTTAATTATCAGTTACCAATAGGTCTTGCATGTTAAGTTCTTGACTAGGGGGTAAAAAAACACTTTCACACTTATTTATAGCCTCGTAAATCATTAACAAACTTACATGGGTAGCTAAAAACATGTTTTTAGTGAATGCACATTCATCCAAATAATCATCAAAATTTGACACCATACGTGCAACTCTTACAAACTGGCCTTTTACTACTGCATGCTTTTGGTGATAAGGATGAGAACTAGAGTAATGCAAATATGCATTTGAAACTGTCGGTTTACAGTATATTTTAGACTTGTACTTACAGTTCTCAGAATCTTTAATCAGTAAATTGTCTAGATAGGGAATCCTAATAACATAGATTTCATAAGTGAATTTCAGGAAACCTGTGGACTAATTAATATAGCACTATTCTTTGTTTTTAATCTACAGCACTATTCTTTGTTTTTAATCTACAGCACTATTCTTTGTTTTTAATCTACAGCACTATTCTTTGTTTTTAATCTACAGCACTATTCTGTGTTTTTAATTAATATAGTTGAAAAATTCTTTAAATTTAGCTTGGTCACCATTCCAAACTAAAAAAAATATCACCCAAATAATGGCTATAAAAATCAAAAAATTGCCTGTAGTCAGAGTTAAAAACATCTCTTCCCATTATGTTACAAATGTTGGCAAAATGTCCCTCACAAGGTGAACCCATAGCCACCCTTGTACGCTACAGAAAAAACTCATCTTCAAAAATGAAAAATTAATTCTTCAACACTATTTCTAGTAGTGTCTCAAAAGTGTTGACTTGAAATTAAAGTACACAGTGTTTGACCAGTTATTCAGTGAACCATTGTAGCCCTGTGTTATGGGGAGTTTCAGTGTACAGCTCCTTGACAATGATTGTGGCAAAAAAAAAATCCTCCTTATATTCAAATGAGTTCATTTTGTTAAGAAAATCCCAAGAGTCTTTGCAAATATGTCTCTCCTGTAAAACCAGATGTTTCAACATTTCATCCAGGAGTTTGGCATATGGATAGGTGATGGACCCCCTAGCATCCACCATGGGTCTCATTAACAATTCAGAGATGTTTTTATGAATCTTTGGGATTCTGAATACTATCAGAGTACTGGGGCGATGAAATGTTCAAAAAATTTTGTTCATGTACATCAATTGCACGGCAAATAAACAGGTCATTTAACATGTCCTTAACTTTCTTGTAGGCAGTATTGAGTTCGTTGAGTGAGACTTTTGTATAGGAATCACTAGATAATATGTGATGCATTTTAGCAATGTAGCCGGCCTTGTCCATAATGACAAGGCCCCCTCCTTTGTCTGGTTTCATAAGCCTGAGATCATGATTGCTCAGGTCATTAAGGAGTTGTTTCTCACTTGGAAGCATGTTGTCAAGATGTATGCCACTTCTCGTGTTTTTAAGGGCAACACAAAAATCCATCTCACATATTTTTTTTAAAACAAGAGATAATTGGATAAATAGGTAGGTTAAAAGTAATATATTGTTTAAATTCAATCAAAAGGTTGGGGAGATTAGCGTGTGAACAAGGTACAACTGTCATGTCATGCTCAAATAAATCAGCACAACCACTATCTATATACCATAGGAAGAATAGTTATAAATTTTGAAGTCACCTTTACTGTTGTAAATAATACTGCATGGAATATTGATGCCGGGTGTAGTGCAAACAAAATGTTTAATTACTACAAGTTGGTATACCTGTGTCTGGGATTGTGCCAAAAGTTTGACCCTTCTGTGGAGGTTGTGTTGTGTTTGCTACTGCTGCTGCTGATAATGCTGCCTCACCATTACCTGTTCTGAGCAGCATGGCTGTGGTGAATCTAAAGGGTCATTGTCAAATCAATGACGGTTTTCCTCATCATTGAACCCAACAGGGTCATTTGTAGTTGTTTCACCAACAGTTGCTGAATGTTCATCCATTTGGCCATGGAATGAAGTGTGCCTGATACTCCAGGCCTGTGAGGGAGGTAGTGGGGAGGATTGAGCAGTATGATTTTGGTAAGCATGACTCTTCTTAATAGTTTGTAGCTGGTCATCAGTGCTCCTGAAAATCCATGCATAATCAAATTTGTGCTGATGGAGAAATACATCCTGAATGATAATGTTTTTCAGGATCTGTATTTCAACTGTCAACTCCTCAATAAGAAGGTTATTGTAGTTAATGAGGAACTGCATATAATCACAACCCTGCTAATCAAAACATTTCAACAGGTCAAGGTGCAGTGGTGAATCCTTTACTAGACCTGTTGGACAGTGCCAAATCCGTAAGACTTTAAGTACTCTATTTTCCTTGATACATTTGGCAAAAAAGACATTCTCCTACTGTAGTTTTTCTTAATTTTCATTAGTTTGTTGTCAACTGCAGTTTATTTTTAATTGTCCATAGTTTGTAGTCAAAGTCAATTTTTCTCTGCAAGATGGAATTATTATGAGGTTGTTGTGAATCAGAAAGACTGATCTCACCTTGATGCCAGTCCTGGGGTAAGGGGATGTCCGTGGTTGTAGAATTTCTAAACAAAACAAGTGGTTGATTTTCCTGGTTTTGTGTTAACAAAGCATTTCTACTAGAAGGCAGGAACTGCTTAAGCAGAGAGTCATTGATTCTATCCTCTCCCTCTTCCAATTGAAGAGGTGAAAGCAGGGAAGAAATACTCTCAAACTTCTGTGAGAGTTGTTGAACAAGCATAGAAAGGTCTCCAATTGACCCTTGTAATGTATTAATGTCTGGTTCAGGAAACTGTGTTTGGGAACCAGTCAGTCCTCCTGTAGCCATAACACACAAAAACAAACAACCTAAACCAAATAAAGCAGAAAAACTGTATAAACCAAAAAAAAAAAAAAAAAAAAAATGCATTGAACCACAGAGACTCTGACAAAGTTCCAAACCTCAGTGCTTTATTTGGTTTTGGTTCTAGTTATGTAAATGCAAAATGTCAGAGATAGGCAAAATATTAATTTGGTACTTGAGTGAGACAGGTATCATGCATATAGATTTTCTATTTTTCAGGTAAAATACTGAAAAATTGTGAATCTGGATGATATGCCCTAAAATATTATGCTGAAATCATAACAATGGCTGGAAATTACACTTGACAGTCCTAGCTATAATTTCTGGATTTGAACTCAGGAAAATGGAATTTCATTTATACAACAACCATTAGTCAGTGTGCCTGTCAACTGTGTACCAGATATATTTATTCTTGATACTTTTATCACTGATATGCTCAAGTTTCAGAGCAAAGTGGCAAATGTACATGGCAAAATTTAAGATATTACATAAATTTGTAATGTGGAATCTTAAGTGGTTTCTTAAATGCTTCATATAGTGGCTACAGAGACATGGAGAATATCATGATTCATTGAATTAACAGGTTTGAGAACACTGCAGATGTATTCTACCTGGCATACATACTGTTTATATTCATGGGAAAAAAGTTAATTTCTTACAAGAAGTACAACACAAGAAACATTCAGGTATCCAAAGTATTAAGAGCATGTCATAGTCCTTACAGTAATATAACATTTACTTACATAATGATTCTGATTTAGTTCTTATTGGCCAGTCATTAACTGGGCCCATCTAAGATGGATGTATGAAACAGCCTAACTTAGGCATGGAAGGTGGTATGCAGGGAGAAGACCAAAACATCCGCAACCAGAATACTTGGCACAGAGGTTCCTACATTTTCTCTAAGTCCCACCCTGACTACAGAGATTATATGAGGTATCCATGAGATGTGATCAGTAGTGGTCAGTGTTGTGCCTTACTAATGTAGATGAAAGGGAAGCACATAATGAAAGTGCCCTATACCTATATGGGTCCAAAATTCATAGTATGCCGATTAGTTTGCATATTGAAAACATGAATCTCATGCAAAGCTCAAGTGAGCTGACAAGTTATCAGATTATCATTATGTTCTTTATAATTTATGATTACTCCATAGAGGATGACTGTAGAATTCCTCGTTGGAGAGTAAGAGTTTTGCTAGATTAGAATATACAAAGAAAAATGAAGACTGCCACATATGTGGCATATTAGCTCAGCTCCCAGATTTGTTATAAATGCTACCCCAAGCATATATTAGGTATTTCAAATATCATTACCAGCATAAAATAAGAAAGCAAGCTTATTTATTATTTTATACCAGTGTGATGATGTGAGGTATTGCCAGCTATGACAGGCAAGTAGGGCAGCTGATGCGTAACATATGCCAGCATAGCTAGCTGGAGTTTTGTAAAGAATTATATTTCATTTGTATATCAAACTGATTGGTACAGTTGCTTGTGTTGAAAAATGTATTTGTAAAGCTGCTTGTGTTAAAATGTACCAACAGTGTGTCCTGCTGCACAGGAAAGAAATACACCTGTATGTCAGACTGTATTATAACTGTTGAAATTAATATTGTAACAGAGGATACTAGAAGAGAAAACTTTAAGCTTAGCTCCAGCTAACTTTGAAAACTAGTTTGAAATTAAATTACTTAATTTAGGCCATAAAGATTGTATCTTACAGTTATGATTGCAGCCAAAGACAAAATGTTTGGGAAGACAAGGACTAGCAATCCAGCTATATTGTCTCTAGCAGGGAACTAATTGCTACCCTGGAAGTATGGAAATGTTGAAATGGTTTAATGACTTCCAGAAGCTGCAACAGATCTTAGCAAAGCCCTATGTGTGTGTATTATTGACACATATGTTCTAAATTCTGGCAAGTTCTAGCAAAGGGGGGTAGTATGGGAACCAAAGTCAGATGACCAGATGTATGTGATGTAATTTTGTAATCCAGGACAAAAATTATGTTTAATGCTAGATGAGACTGTTTTTGGAACCTGACATAGAAGGAAAACTTACCTACTTCATTTTGCCTTGTTCTAGTAAGTGATCAGGACATAGTAATTTTTTAGATCAGTCAGGAAAATATAGTGAGATTAGATAAGTACTTTTTTCTGTATCTGTGTGAATCTGTTCATCTGTGTTATTTTAATATTTTCTGTGTTTGCTATAAATAGATATTTAGCATTTTCATATTGTTTTATTATTTATTATTAAATATATTTAAACTTTTCACTGTGGCTGGTTCTTTTGAGAATATTTTAAACTTTGAGAGTACTTATATCTATTGGGTGTATTAATATTAATTTCACTCAGTATAATTGGGTACCTTTGCAAGAGCCTTAGGATAGCTGGCTATTAAGTGCCTGGTGGCAGTGTAACTACCTTATAGTCTGGGCAGAAGGGGGCATAGCTAGTAAATCTGTACCAGCCTTTCCTAGGTGTGAGCATTGTGTGTTGTGTGTGTGTGTGTGTTTGTGTGTGAAAATCAAATCTCAAAGCGTGTGTGTGTGTCAGCTGCTAGAAGCAGGGACATAAAGCACTGGTTTCACAGAGGGGGTGCTGGAGGACTTGGCTTGGACACTTAGCTGAGGACTCAACTGTACAGCTGTGTCAGTGGGGAGTCTTACTGGGGACTGGAAAGAGAGAGAGAGAGAAACCCAGACCCTGGACTGATCGTGTTCCATGTGTGTTCTTAAGGGAAACTATTCTTGATGGAGAGAGCTGCATCTGGAAATACTATTTTTGTTCCAGATGAACATCCCTCTCCAGTGTCAGTGGTTAGGATTAAGGCTCCCTGATTACTGGCCCAGAGAGAGGACTAAACAACTAGCATAAAAGTAAGCAAGCCATTAAATGACAACAAACATATTCATCCTTTCAACCAGTTACTACAGGTGGCCCTCAGGGCTCTATCCTGGGTCCTCTACTATTTAATACATGTATTAATGACCCCCACATCTACATTCACTATGCTAGTTTAGTTCAGTATGCAGATAATGCTACATTAATATGTGTGGCCTCAACAATAAATAAGCTCCAAGACATTACCCAAAAATCATTCTCCTCTGTAGAAACCTGGCACAAAGAATCAAACCTCCTACTTAACCCCAAGAAAGCTAAGTTAATGCTTTTCACATCAAAAAGTTGCCAAAATCAAAAGCAGTCTTTTACCTTTAAGTCAGCAAACAATACTGTCACTGAAACTGTAAGTCACACTAAATGTCTAGGCATTTTAATAGATGACAATCACAAATATGACCACCATATGCTGCACACCATTAATTCTACCCACCAGAAACTAGGATTCCTTTATAGGATCAAGGGATTCCTTACAGATATTGTAAGACAAACTCTAGCCACCACCTTCTTACTGCCAACTCTCTCATATGCCTCTCCTATTTTAACAAAAATAAACAATACACAAGGAAAGAAACTTGCCTGCTGCTACAATAAAATAGCTACATTTGCCACCAGTCTCCCTCATAGGACCCACCATTGTCTTAGCTTAAAACAATTAAACTAGCTTGAACTGCATAATGGTATAACATACTCACAAGTGACTACAGCACACACAAACTCAATTATCATTCAGAAAAATGCCCTGATCTACAAAACTTATTACTACCCTACTGTCCATCAAGGTACCTCCGCTTGAGTAACAAATTCTTATTACTTACAAATAAGTCAAATAATATATCAGGAAACTCGCTCTACTTGCAATGCATTGCTAAACTCTGAAACAGTATCCCCATGCAAATAAAACTCTCCTACAAACACAGTAGTTTTAAACCACTGCTTAAACAGCATCTTAACCAATCCTGGTCCTGTACATGCTCATCAAAGGGTTAAAAGTTTTTCACTGTACAATACTATCCAAATATTCTCCATAAACATAATATTCTCAACTTCTTACTGAAATGTCAGAACAATTTTTATACATAACTGCTGTAGTGTGCTTTCTCTTTAGCAACTTCCACCTCTGGAAAATCTTATAATTTATTTGTATAAATGTAACTACATCCGTGTATAAATTTAAATAGAAATGTAGCTACTCTGTGTTTGACTGGAACTTAGTATAATGCAATGTAAGCAAATGTTGCTTTTCTCCCTGGGCCTCCTCTGAAAATGGGTATTACCCAGTCAGACTTTCCTGGTCAACAAGGACAAATAAATAAATAAAACTAAACCATACTGTACATCTATTTCCAGTAATTCACCCATTCCTTTACTACACGGTGAGCTAAAGTGAAGCCTCCGTAATGAATTAAGGGCACCAACTTAAGTCCCAATGTCTAAGACTGTTAATCAGTTTAAACTTTTTACAGCAATTCATATCTCCATGACAACATCAATGATGGAACCAGCAATGGCCTGAGATAAAATCAAGAGCAGGTAAAACCTGCTGCTGGAATTCACTGTAGTATCACAAAATGCCTAATTAATTTACTGATTAAAATGCCCGAGATAGTATGTTGGCACCATGAAGTTAAATAATCCACAGTAATATAATCATGTCAGCAGTTCCAAGAAATAACCACGCCTGTAACATCATAACCATCCTGATGGTCATAATCTCAATGCAATGCATCAATGGTTCCTACAATTACCAGAAAAAAATAATTGCATGCCATTAATCACCTCTAGCCCAAAACCTTCACCATCATATAACTGTTTTTGGATGATGATATAATGACCAGTTTAAAATTTTTAAAGCAAATTAATCTTTGATATTAACAAGTCAATGGAACCACAGACATGGCATACTATCAGTAGTGAACTAGCCTTCAGTCTATCATAGCAAATGCACTTAAAGACTTCTTTTTTTACCCTTCCAGCTCCTTACTGTGTGAGATCATAGAAGGTGGGGTTTGGAAATTTGTCTTTACCCCACTGTTATGCAGTTTCAGAGATGTTATATACAATATTCCAGGCAGTGGGTGGGTGCAGGGTGGCTTACACCCCCCCCCCGTAAAAAAAATGATTTTTACTCATTTCCCTTGATGTTTTGCTGTTCACTGTTTTGTCTGCCCAGTAAATTATATGTCTAGATACATAGCTAGATAGATATGGATATGTAGACAGACAGACAAACACACACACACACACACACACACACACACACACACACACACACACACACACACACACACACACACATAATCATTTGTTGATGTTGCAGTGGCTCCCAGTGAAAAATGTTAGTCTGCTCACGATTTTAACACAGCTCATTGCTAATGCCACTTCCAATGTTGTAATTGGGACAGTAGTTATTGTAGGGAGTTTACTAAAGCTGTGTGTCAGCCTGTTTCACAACTGTGTAGAATTTATTCAACGTTTAGAACTTTTTAAAGGGGTGCCTGAAACCCTAGTTGCATATTACTAGCTTTGTATTTTATACATTATAAACTGAAAGTCTAGTGCAATTAAACCTTTGCAAATCTGTGAAATTTGTTCAGCAAAGATAGCCTTATAGGTGACTTTCTTCCAAGAAAAAGGCATAGCTGATTCAATTAATCCATTCTGTATTTAATGCCATGCTGAACTAGTGGTTATATTGTGGCTGTGGCATTAGTTTGTTCAACTGACTATCCCTTTGGTAGTGTCACTGCAGTTTTTACATTATACCCATTTTGGTCTTAGCTGCTGTCAAAACATGGGAAACATCTGTGGCATTCAGTAAGTGTACAAATGTTAAGTCTCATGGGGTTCTTTGAAGGGGCGTGCAGAACAATATGAACCCTACCAATAACAGATAGTGTAAGGGGTTTTGCAGGTCCAGCCATGTAATTGAATATTTTGTAGACATTCATTTTACATTTGTCATTACTGTAGCCTTCTACTCAACCCTTGAATATTTAATGGCTTCATTTAAATGCATATCCTATGGAAATAATGGCTTATTTTATGGACTTAGGAAGAATGTCAAGCTGATTAACATCAGGCATCAATTTGTGATGATAATCTTCCAGGCTGGAACCCTTTAACATACTCAAAAAAGAATAATTCCACATGCTGAAGTGAGTTTTTAATGTCCTCAATAACAGTTTACAATTTGCAAATTGAGTGCACGATGGAGCACAAAGGAACTAATTCCGTCTTTAGTGTGACTGCATGCAGCAGAGCAAGATTCTGTAAAGTTAACTGAGAATCCGCAAGATGAATATTACTGCTCTGAGGTGCAGTAGAGGCCTGCTGTTCTGTGATACAAAACCGCACATCAGTAACTAATGCATTACTCTCCCTTTCCTTATGACCATTTATCAGATATTCCTTTTCATGCTGATCAGATGATAACTTTTTTATTACTTTTCTTATCAAGTAAAAAAAAAGTGCAGATTCCAAAGATTCAGACTGCTGACTGAAGTAGCCATTTTTGTTTTTCATCATAATGCAGGATATGAAAATTCTGGACATCACCAGGTAGGTAAGGCATACCCTCAAGTTGTATATCACACTCAGGATGTTAGAAGGGTAGCCGTTAATGGAAGCACTCATCTTATTGCCTACAGGAAATGACTACTCAATTCCCAACCAGCAAACAGTTGTTACTTTTGAGCTGTACAACTCATTTAATTAAAATAAAGTTGTGGTGCTCAGAGTAAAACCCAAAAGTCATCCAGATGTAATTGCAAACAGATTTGGAACTGAATTACTGAGTTTACTTATTAAAATGACCATAAGATCAACTAGTAGAACAGCTCACAAATTTGACTGCTAATACTTACACTGTCTTGTAAATTTCTCCTCTTACAGAACTCTTGAGCTAGTATTCACACATCCAAAGTACAAATGCCAAAACATTGCTATCAGCATTTGTCAAGCCTCTAATCAAGTATCTGCAATCCTGAGTAACAGCAGAAACATTCATAGATGAAACACATATTTTACATCTGAATTTTATAATCTATTAGCTCTTCAACATTGGGGTTTATAATATGTTATGTGCCACCAGTGAGTTGATATTATCTGATGCATTTACTTCAGTATCATGGCAACAATTTACTGCTATATGCATTAAGTATTTACAACGTTCTTCACTTTTATAGTTATTAAACTTTGTTTTCTTTACATGAATTTTAATGCGTACCACATTCAGTTACAGCTGTCTCACTTCCTATAGACTTCTCTTTAATGGCTGATGGTATTCATTACATTCAGCACATTTGTGTAGTCATGAAGTAAATGCAAAGGTCTAGTTTTATTTGTGTAACACACTTCAAAACATAACAGGATGGATTACAAATGGTTTGGAGCAATACTGTGGACATATCATCCAAGAGATCCTTATTTCCCTAATCCATGCCTGCTGCTGCATTCTGTATAACTATATACAACATGGAAGGAAGGAGATGAATGCAGCATACAGCCCCATTCACAAATTCTGCCCCATAACTGCCCATACCATCATGAAAGGGTAATGTGATTTCATAGCATCTCATGTTAATGAACCACAATATTTTTAGATTGTTATTCTGACTGACCAGGTGAGCATTACACTTTAAAGAGTGGTGAATGAGCAGAGAAGGAAGTTCAGCAGAACTAGGGTAACCCCATGTACTGCTGTAAAGTAGAAGTCAGTGTATGTATGGTAATGTGTGCAGAATGCATGAATATGTACCACAGAAGTAACCAGCCACAATGTGACATGGATATCACACTCTCAGCCGTGCTACGTGTGTGATTATCCTGAGTAAAAAACAATGGTCCTGTGTGAATTCCAGTTCCTGATAGAGATGTCCCTGCAGTGTCAAATCCATAAGCATTGCACAGTGCTGACAAGAACCACATTGTACATGGTTGGAGACAAGGATATTTGTGCTGCATGTGTGATGGCACATATAAAGAGAGGTGATATCTATACCAGATTATGGCAGTGCCAGCCACCATGAAGTACTAATGTAATGACAGTTGAGCAAACAGCTCCATATACAGGCACAAATGCCAGGGCAAACATGCATGAATGGAACAAAACATTGCTTATGAATGGAAAGGACACCGACATAGACTATGCTATGGATAGATATCAGATGTCACTTAGCCATAACTTTTGCCTGGGATTTGCAGGAAGATGCTATGAGATGGTATATTATAACTTTTCACAGCATTTTGCAAACCATAGTCCAGTATAACCTAGGGGAAATGACATTCTTGTATAGTGGTTCCCTTATATCTCATCTACATTTGGGGAGTACTATGGGATGGAATACGATGACAGTATTGTGGGTGCCAAAGACTGGGCTGTGCATGCACCTTATTATCAAAGATATCCTCCCTGTGTAGATACTATGTGTATACGCTGTTACCATGCAACACATAAGGGCAGTAAGTGTGCAGCCATGTAAATTGTAGGGTGACCACAGGTACAGTTACTAATACCTGAGAAACTGTTGAGAGACATTTGCAGGGAGAGGGAAAAGAAAAGTGCTTCACTTTTCATCACCTTATATGCTAGATAACTGACATCATTGTCCAGATAAAATACAAGATGGCTGTATCCACCAAGTGAGTATAGCTAGAAATTCTACAGCATACAACAGTAGCAAAAAACAAAAAAAATAATAAATAAGCCATCTGTTTTGCATACATAGAGATGCTCTACTGTTGGTGAAAGCTCTGACTATTCACTGTGCATAGAAATGCTCCCTTGTAGCTCTACTCTCTAGTGTAGTTTGGATGCAAAAGGAGCTTGTGCTATGCATTTTCTGTTTCTGCACCCACTTTATTAATGTGGATAGTCTGCCATTTAATATTGTGGTGGACTCATCGAGTGACATCTGAAATTTTTTTTTGTGTGTCTGGTTTTCATCCCTCATGAAGACTTGCATGCTTCCTTATTTTGTATTAGGAAGAAGACAAACTTATCTCAAAATCACATGTATTCCCAAAGGTGTTATAAGCTCAGGTCAGCACCTTGCCGTAAGAATGGATTATTTTGAAATCTATCTTGCCGTCCTTTTTTGCTGATTGCAGAACTTTGCTAGAAACAGTCTTAAAATATTACATTTACAGACCGTCCAATATTTACTTCGAGTTCCAGTAGACATTGCTGGCATTAGATCATGAAATGTAGTTGCTTCTGTAATGAGACAAGCAGTCAGATATCTAGATTCTTTTATGATTTCTTTGTTTAATGCAGGTACATAAAATGTATATGTAGAACATTAGAATCTAACTTGCATTTATATAAATTGTATTTTGACTGCATGTAGTACAGTTCCTGGTCAGATAGGAACTGAAGTAAAAACTGTCATATTGAAGGCATTAGATTGTTGCTGCCTGCCTGTACTTGATTGGAGAAATGTGCCGCCTTTGAAATGTATTAAACTGCAGTTATCATAAAAAAAATGTCACAGATAATAGGCAGGTGGTATAAAATGTACTTTTGGCATGAATTCTGGTTGATTTCATTGTAGTTTGTTAATAAATTAATGCTGGCCTTTTTAGAACACTGGAATTAGGCTGTCATACACAAAAACCTTCTGTAATGCCCCTGTACACATTTTATTTCATTTTCTGTTTTTTTTTTTTTTTTTTTTTTAACAATTCAGAACTGAATTTAGATAAAAATATCCAAAACAATTACAAGTGCTGGTAACTATTATAAAACTGTGACCTGCTGGATATAAATGTCAGTAAATTAAGTGCTGACAGCTACGTAATTAACTGAGTACAAAAATAATGTGAACTTTAGATTCTTGGTAGAAATATGTGCTGCACTGACTATAATATATACAAGTTAGAACAGAATTTAATTGCTGCAGATATCTGTTTGGTGATGTGTACTGGTAATGTTCCTACTCCCTCAAAGATCTGCCCATCTCAGAGCAGTAAGAACTGTTCATTTTGTTGTCTAGAAAAGGTTATTCCTTGCTTTAACGGTAGCATTTCCTATTGATGCTGAAGTCTATAACATTTATCCCTGCCTTGCAGTGCTGAAAACGACCTCCCTAGTGTTTCTGCATACCTTGCTAATTTTTTTTACCACTTGACGGATTCTAGAGATTCTAAGGCAGACTGGTCCATAACCCTTCCACTTTCCATCTTAAAATAAAAGTAGCCAACGGAGTTAAAAGTTGAGAGGTCAGCAGCCTGCCATACAAACATTATACAGTGACTGTAAGTATGTTTTACAGTGAGTGCTAGATCAAAGGTTATATTACATTTATAATTACAATTGCAAACTTACAGATTAAATGAATCTCCAAGGTAAAAGTCAGAGATATTGCCACCCATCATTAGATCATAAACATGAAGTAAGAACACTTGATATATTTGTCCATCTAAGCTGACTTCCACTATAAAATACAAATTCAAATACAAAATTAATAGGCTAAATGTACTACAACTGATAGTTTTAAAGCCTTGCACACAGCCCTCACTGCTTCTAGTGCATTGTAATACATGCTTGAGGTAATCAGACTATTCAATATTGTTACCAAGCAACAGAAAACTCAGTTACTCGCTAAACTAGATCCTCACTAACAAAAATTCAGTGTTCTCCACAACTGCCAGAAAAAGGATCACTGGGACTTCTTTAAAGTGCTGACCAGAAATAAGAATATTTTCACACCAAATACGATTTGAATACTAGTTTAATATTATTATCATTAGTTAGCTGAGTGTTCTTTGCAATAAAAAGTGTCAAGGAATTGTCACTTGCATTATATAAACCCTGCCAATATGAAATATATGCATGATCATTTGTATCTTTCTAAGACCAGAACGAAAAAAAAACCCAAATAACTAAGTGCAAATTTTTTTCCGCTGTGGCGACCCCTAACCGGGAAAAGCCGAAAGAAGAAGAAGAAGAAGAATTATAAGGATAGAATCGACCACTATACCTTTAAGAGTTAAGTAATAAACAAGACTACCCAAACAGG
>NC_056746.1:473903997-473916497 GCF_019279795.1 Protopterus annectens
GACATATATGTATGTATATAAGTTCTTATCTCTCTCTACAACCTGCACTGCTATACTTGTGTGCTCACTGGATTATTTCAAGGCATAATACTGTATTCTATGCCGGTGATATCCTTGTATGCATTGTGCACTGGAGTTGCTTCTAGTGTTGTCAAGCATGAATTTGATCCGCAGTTCAGAACCATGATGAAAGATGTTCTGCATATTACCCATACATGCTTTTACTGGTCATTTGCATTTTACTTATTTGTTTGTTGATTACGTTTGTTAACTGGGTAGATGGTCCGAAAACCTTTTCACCATAACCTAAGCCATAAGGCAAGATATACATATAATTGGATACCCATACAAAGACTGTTACAGAGTTTGAGTCAAGATGCATTGCTGTTAAAAAAGCACAATTAAAATAAGAATATTTATATTCATTTCACCATGCAATTTGTAAATTCTCAGATATACTTTCTCTTTGTCATACTGGGAATGCAGTATTATGAGAATCATGAAGATTTACAAAAGTTGTATACAACACAGTTGTCCCGGTCCCCTTCAATAAACACATCACATCGAATGACATTTGACGACCTTTATTAAACTTTCATGAACATAACTTTGTTATCCAATATTTATCAATTACAACTGAAATGCAATGTAGCTGACTGAATTCCATCATCCACATCCATGTAATGTTAATCAGGACAGTGTGACCTTGCTCATCCTGACCCAGTAAGCAACACACATACCTCCAACTCACTTACTTATGAAGCAGCATCCCGTTACTCACTTCATTTACCATTAATTGAATTAACATCCAATCAAATAAGCAGCCTCCTTACCCCCGCATGCTTATTTATCGAGCCACCTCCAAATACTCACTTTCCTTTCCCAACTCATTGAAAGGAACATCCAAAACCAGAGGGGGGACAGAAGAGGGCATGCTTGTCCCTCTTCTCTGCCCTACCCAATCTGTCAAATAACCACAATCCCCACTATTCCACCAAAAAATGGAGTGAGGGTAGGTAGCAAGTTCATGCCAAAATGTGATTCCTTACCCAGTTATACTTGCATAAGCCCCTTAAACCTCTACCTTCCCATACCTCATTTCCTCCTAATCATTCCTCCCTCCCCATTTAATCCTTTCCTTCCCCCTAACCTCTTTACTCATACTAATATATTTATCTGACCCCACTCTGAAGATGTCCCTGGACCAGTTGGTCTGTTACCAAACCTCATTTATACTATTCATAAAACATGCTTGGGTAACTCTATATGAATGCATCACTATTAACAGGAGTGTATTGTTGAGTAACAGTATATAAGTCAACTAAGTGGAATTCTCTCATGTAGGATTATTTGCAGCTATTGATTTATTAATGTATCTATCTGTCTTTGCTTTAAAAAGTAATCTTTCAGTGTAGGATTATGGTGAAATGACTGATTAGCACACCTTTTCCCTGTGTGATCTAATCTGTTAATAAATTAGGATTTTTTTTGGAAAACTAAATATTGTACCTTTTTTATATTAACATAATACTTGTAAGTATGTCTCAAATTTGCAAGATGCAGTACCTTTTCTTGTGTATCCTAGCCAGTCACAGGGAGAATGTTCTCCAGATTAATTCTTGTTCTTTGACAACATTAGATTGTCCTGCCATATCATGGGCTAATAATGACCTATACTGCTGGACATCAGTGCATGAGGGAATGGTTATGGTGCTCCTAGGTACATATAGTAATGGAAACCATACAGATGGAGATGACAGGTAACTTCTTATACCTGCTGGACATCACTACATAAGGGACTGCTTATGATGCTGCTGTGTACATATAGTAATGGGAGCCATACATAAAGAGATGACAGGTAACTTATGCCTCTCTCTCTGTACTACTGTGAGCAGTAAGGATGCTCCTATAGGCACATCTTTTTTAAAGCATGTGACATGATCTGTTGTTGGGGACACAGTAATTCAATGAAGCCTGTTAGATTCCACTACTACAAAATAAACAACATGACAAAGATAGCAGTGGTCCAGGTAAAAGATTGTGCCGGTGTGGTTTGTTTTCATTTATATAAATGCATGATTGCTTATGTCATAAGTGATGGTTTAATGAAGATCTTTCTTGTTTAAAAACAAAGGGGCAGAAATTGAATAATTTATATAATATTGCTTAGGTTATACAATATATATCAGTATATGTAAAGTATAATATTTGCCTGATTACTTTTATATAAATGTAAATGTGCCTATGTCACAAGTGGTAATTGAATAAAGGTGTTAAAAAAGAGCTGGTTCATATGTAGTGTTTCAGAACCAGACCATCTTCTTTAAAAGGGGAGTGATGAGATCCATCATCCCAAATAAAATCTCCTATTCTGTCACTACTCAGTCTCAGGAACTCTCTAGGAATATTAGGTGAAATGTATGGAATAAGTCTGAACTCTTTGATCTATTGCTAGCACAAGAATTTTCCTTCTATGAAAATCTTCCATTGATTTCTCCTTTAAATCACTTTTTGTTTTTGCAACAGTGATTTCAAAATAACCTTCCCCTAAAATACTTGGATATGGAATGTGCTTTGCTTTCCAATATTATGGATAGGCCTTCTTCATCAAGAGGGAGAGAGAGCATCATTTATTCTTGCTGCCTTTGGTTTTGCCTTATTCATCTTCAAACCTTATTTTACCAAACATTTCTAACATCAGAAATAACACCACAGTGTCTTCTTTAGACTCAGACATATCAATTAATATAACACCCATAACAGTGAAATCTTTATTTCTTATTGAACTATATTATATCCCCTTAAAGCTTACCATAGCTGTCAATAGCTCCAAGTACAAGGTAATTAAAAACAGGGAAAAAGGACATATTTGTCTTATTCCATTTGACAATGCAAAAGGCCGCAATATCCTAGCTACAGATATCTTATTAATTGCCTGTATCAGGTTAATAAACTCTGCAGAAAAAATAAATTGCTTAAGTACTGATATCAAGTAAAAATGCTTCACGTTGGCAAAGGCCTTCTCTGTTTCTAGTCTCAATATCCTCAATGGCTTTCTTTGTATTCAGACATTTTCGTTAACATTGCTTTTCAATAATCAAAAGTTTGCTTCCCTTCCTTAAACTCACCTATATTTAAAATCATGAACCCCTTTCAGCTTCAGACAACTCAGACCACAGCTCCCATGGGTGCATCTGCTTAGTATAGGGGAGCCCTTTAACTACCACTGCCATCAATGTACTTGATCACCTCAGATGTCTCATCTTCACATAAACATTTTAGAAATGAGAATGATTCACTTAACTTTGTTAGTCATTCAAGACTACTACCACAGAAAGTTAATGTAACCCATTTGGAAAAATGGCTGTTTCTTGGAATATTAACAAACCACGAAGACTACATTCTTTTTGTAAAGAACAATGTGCTGGAAAGGCAGTTGGCAAACTTTTATAATATAAAACAATAAAATAGGTAAGCGCTTTCGCAGAACACTCTATTTCAGACCATAGAAATTAAAATTACACACAACTGTTATTTAGTAATTCATAAACATGGTATCCAATAGAACAATGGCATAAAATCACATGATTTAATTAAGAATGAGTCAATGCAATTTCCTTTTCTTTAATTCAGGTCCTAAAGAGTCCTTATCATTTACACCACCTTCTTTATTTGCCTCTAAGTGCAAGATCCAAAACAATTCCTTATATTCTATCTCATTGTGAATATCACCCATTCTACCATTGTCTCTAATAATTTCTATCACTTTAAACTAAAAAGTATGAGCCTGGCTCATATCTGCTATATGTTTTGCTAAATAATTATTGTCCTGGCCCTTTCAATGAACACATCACACCAAATGATGTTTGACAACCTTTATTAAACTTCCATAAACATAATTTTGTTAGCCAATATTTATTAATTACAATCAACACATGGTATTGTTTAGCATAACATCCATCCCTCTTCTCGCTCTACCCAGACTGATAAAATAGCCACAATCCCCACTATTCCACCACAAAAAGGGGAGGGATGGTAGCAAGTTCAGACCAAAATGTGATTGCTTCTCTAGTTACACTTGCCTAAACCCCTTAAGCCCCTTTCTACCCTTACCTTATTTCCTCCCAATCATCCATTTAACCCTTTCATTCCCCTCCCCACCCTCTTAATTCCTGCTAATCTATTTATCTGACCCCTCCTGAAGATGTCCCTGGACAAACTGATTTGTTACCAAACCTCATTTGTCCCGGTCCCCTTCAATGAACATATCAAACCGAATGATGTTTGATGACCTTTATTAAACTTCCATAAACATAATTTTGTTAACCAATATTTATTAATTACAACTGACACATGGTATAGCTGAGCATAACATCCATGTGACATTAACTAGGACAACGTGACCTTGCTCATCCTGATCCAGTAAGTAGCGTCCATACCTCCATTCACTTACTTATAAAGCAGCGTCCAACCACTCACTTTCCTTTCCCAACTCATTGAATTGAACATCCAACAACGGAGGAAGAACAGAAGAGGGCAAGTCTGCCCCTCTTCTCTGCCCACCGGCCTGACCAGGCTGTTCCCCGCTCTCTGACCAAACTTCCAACAACCTAATCACCATTAAAAGGTATTAAGTCAAACATCATTCAGTGTATTCCATCCTTTCTAACCAAACTGGATCTGTGTCATCACCTCCCAAAGCCCTATCACAAAAATAACAAAAACAGCCAGTTGCCTAAACAGCTGAAAGCAAACCACTGATCCCACTCCAATGCTAAATTAACAAATGAGCTTAATACTCACTTACCTAACTACCAATAAAGGCTTTGTAATGATTCCCAGGTCATTACCAGCCAACTGGACAACCAAACACTAAGCCCACTGCCACTTGAAACCACGCAGAGGCAATTGCATGCCATCATGTCAAATTGCAACCCCATTTTACCACCCAATGTATATAATAACCAAATGAGATATCTTTTCAAAATTCAGTTAAATAGCAATCCTGCCTTCACACCAACTATTCATTATAAGCAATAAGACATTTAAATGACCACCATGGCATTTTAACAGCAGCACCACCACAAGCCATACAACTTCCATATTAAAAAAGTAAAAGTGAACCCTAATCCCCAACAACTCCAGCTGCACCTCCTACACCAGATTAATATGAAATCTCCAAATATTGAACATCCCCTCAATCATCCTTCCTTCCATCCAACAAGCCACCAACCCAGTTCGCCAAATTATATCCACCATCCTAACATCACATGACTCATTTGTCAACAAATGAAAATCCCCATCAACCTCCTTATGAATCTGCCAAAGGGCCTGACCAGGCTGAGTCCCAGATAATCACCTGCCAAAAGCATCCAAAAAAAAAAACATAAACCCAAGCCAGGTGAAACCACACAAGCACAATGTACCACCTGAACCCAAAAATGCCCAATGTCACCAAAACAAAACAAGGTCAGTGACATGCCATCATGCCTAACTGCAGCCTCTTTATCCACCCAATGGATATACTAATGACCAAAATGAGATCTCCTTTCCTAATGGATCAATTGCCTAGTAATCCCACCATCATAACCACTATCCATTATAAGGGAAGAAAACATTTTATAACTAAAACTACCCTGTTAATGACATCAATACATCTGTGAAGCAGTAACCGCACAAAATGTAGGCCAAATGACCCTCCATATACCAACCCCAACCCCAGCAACCAACTTACTTTGACAATAGACAATGTCAGCCAATCTTCACAGTATTACACCTACACTTCCTCCATATGAACCGCCTTCCAGAATTTAGTAAATTAACCTAACCCTGTCACCCATGGAACTGCAGTAATTGCAGCTAAATCCTCCTTCATCAACTGAAAAAAACCACCTTGTTCCCAAGCCTAAACCAGCTTATTCAACAAAACAACCTACAGTCTCCTACCCCTGGTGACTGCAACACAATCTGACCAAGCTAACATCCCCTCTACCATAAGCTTTACTTATAAAACCTGCCCAATGGTCCTGCCACAAGCATCTGATCCTTCTAACCACAATCTGTCATGCCTTGGCTGACAGCACCGACAAACCTTATCACTGTCTTATCAACCAAGTGAAAATGGACCCCATTCCCCCCAACTTCCTCTGTGAAACCATGATGCCTGCTAAATTGAAACTAACTTCAAAGTCCCACATCCCTTCTCCAGTTGTCCTGCCATTCTGATGGACAAGCCACAAACCAATCCCCCCAAAAGTATGGCCCAACCCTCCTGTCACCTTTGTAACCCAGTGCAAATCCCTATGAACAATGCAATGCATCTACCAAAAACTCAGCATCCTTAATCCACTGCTTACCCTTGGCTTTCCCCTTGAAAGCCTTCCTTTAAGTGTGTCACCTTCACATCCGATAACAAAACAAACCTTACACACCTGTTAGGAGACCCAAAACCATGCCCTGCTTAATCTTTATAACTTCAGCCTAGACACTGAAACACCTAGTTCCTACATATCCCCAACAGTCGCATACATGCAATGCCCCTCAAACTCTACCTACTCTTAAAAGACGCACACATAACATACGTCCTCCTATCATTCTGAGGTATCAGTCTGCTTAAACAACAGAAACCAATTCCTCATGCGTCTCACACACACACACACACACACACACACACACACACACACACACACACACACACACACACACACACACACACACACCTTGTACTGCACTGTCTACCCTTCATGCAGTCTTAAAAACCCACCCATTAGTACCTACTCTAATGGAGACCATTGCTAACTCCTAAAATAGCTCAAGCCCATCTACAATGTCCACCAAAATGTAATCCAACTTCCTATTATTGTGACTTCAGCCTGCAGGTGGACAACCCCACTCCTGCTTGACCCAGCCCTTGACATACCTCATCCTCGTCTGTACCACCCTCTACTCCCAAATGACACAGACTCTTAGGCACCTAATAAGGCAAATTACTTGCAACCTCATTGTGCACCATTCCAGTGGCAGGAACATCCATCTCATCACCTTTCAAATCCACTTTTTTCAGGCCACTGCATGATGCCTTCTGCACTTCCCCCATCTGAAAAGAAAAGAAAAGTGGTAAATTCTCTATGCACACAAACCAATCATTTTTTAACACTGAGGCACTGTCAAGGAGCCCTGCCATGCCCCTTAAATCCTTTTGCTTCTAGTGAAAGAACATACTGCAGAAATCTGTTCCAAGGTACAGGACAAGTCCTTCTTCCCCCTTTTTTTTCTAGGATTTTTATTCAGATTGCTATAAATCATATCAGACAGAGGATTAAAACATGAAGCACCTTGTGCATTTTTCAAACATTTTACCACTTAAAATTTACTCTACCTGCTAACAGCATACCATCTTTAAAACTAGGATAGCACCACTCAAAAAAATATCTTCCCTCCTGCAGCCAAAATGCCAATGGAGCTACAGGTCCATCCACCTCCAATTGTATATACAAAACTGATAAATGAAAAAAGTGGTAGAAATGCCCAAAAGTAAACTATTAAACTGTGTAAAGGCACTGGAAGCCTGTGTTTGTTTGTGCTTTGGAATAAACTTTTCTGTTGAGTGGACCAGCTGGTTCTGGTGCCTTTACACAGACATATACAAAACTGCAAAGTCGCTCACATCCCTTAGTGACCCGAAGTGGCATGCACACTATGTGTAGCAAATGTCTCCAGTTCACAATGCCCTGTTGAGACAATGCACAACAGCAGTCAATCTTGACATGACAGCGCAAGGGCAATCACTATCCTATCTCTGTGATCCACTGCAACTACCCTCACGAAATCTGGCAATTCAGTGAAAATCCAGACAGTTGCAAGGTATGACTCTCTCACTCCTACCACATATGCTGTTAAACACCACTATGCCTACCCTCCCCATGGCCATGAATGCCACACAGTGCATGTGTGGCAAAAAATGCCAATCTCAGGCACCTCCTCACCTTTCCTTTCTCCCCTTGGTAAAATTGCCCTCACCAATGACAGCAAGCACCAAAACTCTGTTGAGTGTCAAATCTATACCAAACACTGCTCAGCACCCCATAACCATCAGAGGCTGTGCTCTGGACCAAAACCAATCAACTGTCCCTTTGCTTCCAAGTGTGCACACTCCAGAAACATCATGTCAGGCCACAAAACAATTACCCCTACCTGCCTATCGGCACAAACTTCAACCCTGGACATTCTGCACATAACCCACAACCTATGAACAATCCCATTTTTGTCCTTGTCTGCAACATTAAACTGCACACTGCTCCTGCTTGGAGATTGACCATTATTTGTGTGCATCATGACCTGAACTGCAAACTTCACATGGTGTTCCTACAGCCATGGGGATCGACCCAGACAATTAAACCAAGAGGCATAGATCGCAACTACTGAATTACAATGCTTAATATCTCTTCTCTAGGATCCCATATCAGATGGGGCAAGAAAATTACAAACATTATAGCCATCATATAGTGCTATACACCAAGAACTTGAAGTGTGCTGGACAAATCAAACAATACTCACATTCCAATTCACATCCTCTCATTTTGTCAATGTATTAAAATAACACTGTACCTATCTCTGGATCCCTTCCCGATTCTAATTTGTCCTTCATTCGATAGACCTAACGATGCAAAGATATCAGTGGTTACAAGCAATTTCCATCAGAAGATATCAAAACAGAAGTTGAAGTACCTGAACCCCTACCAAGACAAAAACCCTCCTAGATCACTCCCCCACTACAGCAGCATGCATCTTCCCATCAACAAAACATTGTACCACTTTGCACCACACAGTCAAGGAAGGGTTGCTGAATCAAACAATCCCAGAAAAGGTGAGCGGCCCACAGCAAATGTGCACACCCCCATGATCAAACCCTCCACCCACAAAGTCAAATGTATGCCATTATTTAATAACCTAAATTCTCAGTAACTTATGAGGAAACCACAAATTCTACGATGAGCAGACCAAAACATGAGGCAAACCAGAAAGATGAGAGATACCTTTCATCAGCACCTGGGAATTACTTCTACGTGGATATGTCTGGAGATGCTTGTGCCATACTAGCAGGGTTTGGTCTGTGACTTATGACACAACTAATGATCCTGAGTGTACTTTACAGCCAAAGGGACTGTAATAGTATTAGTGCAAACACTTCAAAGGGGCAGAGAGCATGCATACTCACACTGATTTCAGAAATCAGTGCGATAGCATACTCACACTGATTTCAGAAATCAGTGCAAGAGCATACTCACACTGATTTCAGAAATCATGGATAGCATGAAAATAATCTGTGACAGAGCCTCCAAAACAGAAGCACTTGGGCAGAAAAAGTAATGGCTTCACATAATGCTAAAACAAAATAAATAGAAGTTGGAAAAGAACAACTAATATCCCCCACCCCATGGCTTACAAAATAGCAGTTACGGGTTCTTCACAAGTTATCTCGATTATCCTGGTATGCAGTGTTATTACAGCATCCACTAAAAATATGAAGAAAATCTAGTCATCCGAGAGACATGCTTGTGCAAAATATATTGCATGTGCCTCACTTAATGGCACACTAAAGATTATAGCACACCTCTCATGCTGCACTGTATCATCAGCAGTCAATTTGCCTGATGTGGGAATACAATCCATAACCAGCTGTATGGAAGGCAAATCTGCTACTTACTGTGTTACTGTTACTGCCATTTTCTAAGGTGCAGAGCAAATTCAACACATTCAGCCAGACACTGCCTTAACCCTCCCCCATAGTCATTAGAGCCACATACACATGAGCGACTGACAACCATTCTTCGCGGGGATCTCTCAACCCATGAAGCAAGCACACATTCTCTTCAAGAAACCAAATTACCAGCAAAACTCCTCTGCTTGCTACTGTACTTCTACTACCAAATGAAAAGGAAAACATAAGTAAGGGGCATGAAAACAACATAACTGCAGTGGGCTAACTGCACAAGACCCCCCTTAACTTTATTTTTGATTTTAGACTGTAGTGGTGTAGTGTTAACGAGTATAGGTCTAAACGTCTGCACAACAAGATCACTAGACAAGGTTAAGAAGAAGAGCTCTCGCCGGATGCACCTTTTAAAGCTTCAGAATAGAAAATTTTCAAGTAATAGATTGCACACTGTTGCAGGTAGTGTATACTACCTAATACCCTTTAATGGGTCTAATTTTATGAAGGAAATTCACAAGTCTAGAAAAGGCAAGGCTAAGAAAAAAAAAATTACTAAGCCCCACAGACACAGCCAAGAGTACCATAAACCCCTATTAGCAAGCATTTCCTACCTCTTCCATGCGCAACTATTCCAAGGCTACCTCACCACACCAATACCTGCAGGTTGTCTCGGACGTAGAACCTGCCATAGCAAGTTCATGCCAAAATGTGAATCCTTGCCCAATTACACTTGCCTAAACCCCTTAAGTCCCTCCCTACCCTTACCTCATTTCCTCCCAATCACCCCTCCTTCCCATTTAACCCTCTCACCCCCACCTTCTTAATTCCTGCTACTATATTTATCTGACCCCTCCCACCCCTGAAGATGTCCCAGGACAAATTGGATTGTTACCAAACCTCATTTGTTATTATATATTCTTATATCTCTAATATGTTCTCTCATTCTTTCCATCAATGAACGATTAGTTTTACCTACATTAAATTTATTACATATTGTACACTGTGCTAAATATACTAGATGTTTAGTTTTACAAGTAGCAAAGATGTTAAATTCATATATTTTACCAGAAACAGGATGTCTAAATCTGTTTCCTGAGTCTATCAAATAGCAAAAATGACATTTGTCACATTAAGTGAGCCGTATCCCTAGTTTATCTTCAGACTTAGTAACTTGTTAATTTGTATCAGAGAAAAACGGTGAGGGTCGGTTGTTCCTTAGAGCCATCACTTCTCTTGTACCTGATTCTATCTCATTGATGTTATAACGTCTGTTTAACATACCTCTCTCATCATATTAATCTCAGATACACATCTAGCATTTGAATTATTTAATCGTCAAATCTGCATTACCGGTCCTTTTATAATATTCTTAAATATATGCGGTGGATGTAAACTATTTCTATGTAAAACATGATTTTTATGACACTGCTTTCTGTAGCAGCTAGTAATAATGCTATTATTCAAGTCATTCTTAAAATAACTGACAGGCTCACCAGTTAGGTTTCTAAAAATACTATTGATTATTTAGATATAAAATTAGAAAAGAATGAATTGAATAATAGTATTATTACTAGATGCTCAGTAAGATAGAATCAGGTATAAGAGAAGAGATGGCATTAAGAAGCAACCAAGCCTCACCAAATTTCTCTGATGTCAAAAAATTTACCAAGTCTGAAGATAAACTATGCATAAGAGCTCCTACAATAAATCTTACTTATTCTGGTAACATCAAATTAATATGTGATGTTATAAAGAACAACTTGCACATCTTAACATCAGATTGAGAGGTTAATAATGTGATAGGAACTATGCCTAGATTCACCTTTAGAAATAAAAAATCACTAAGAATGTTATTATGTTATAATAAATGTAGAGATAAGCACCATTTAAATAGGCTGGGTATGTTTCCAAATGTATATTTTGCTATTTAATTGTATCGGGAAACAGATTCAGATATCTTGTTACTGGTAAAATATATTAATTTAACATCTTTGCTACTTGTAAAACTAAACATCTAGTATATTTAGCACAGTGTACAATATGTAATAAATTTAATGTAGGTAAAACTAATCGTTCATTGATGGAAAGAATGAGAGAACATATTAGAGATAAAAGAATATATAATAACAATAATTATTTAGCAAAACATATAGCAGATATGAGCCAGGATCATACTTTTAAGTTTAAAGTGATGGACCTTATTAGAGACAATGGTAGAATGGGTGATATTCGCGATGAGATAGAATATAGGGAATTGTTCTGAATTTTGCACTTGCAGGCAGATAAAGAAGGATGTTTAAATGATAAGACCTAAATTAAAGAAAAGAAAATTTCATTGACCTCATTCTTAATTAAATTATGTGATTTTATGTCATTGTTTTATTGGATACCATGTTTATGAATTACTATATAACTGGTGTGTGTTATATGGTGTGAAGAAGTAGAGTGTTCTACAAAAGCGATTAACTGTTTTAATTTTTTATGTTTGTAACGTTTGCCAACTGCCATTCCAGCATATTGTTTCTTATTACTTTAATTATTTTTATGTGCTGTTGGTTTTTCGCTTGGCTCCTTATACTAATTTGCATTGCTTTTGTGTTTGTTTTATGGCAATGAGCATGTAGCAGTAGGCCATCAACCTCTGCCACTTCATAGCAACAACCCACATTCCATTGTTGCCCAGTTCTACAGTTGATAGAGTTGGACTCTGCCTTCTCCTCCTTCATTAGTGGTGCCTGAGTCACTCAGGAACGATAAGTATTTTTACACTCGACCACTGTAGCAT
>NC_056746.1:473921497-473986497 GCF_019279795.1 Protopterus annectens
GTTTTAACTGACAGGTTAGTAATTTCCTGTATTAAGATATTACTTAGACATCAATGTCTTTTTATTTAAATAAATGCTCTATCAACCAGAACTTAAGTTGGACAACATTAATATGAAAGTGAACTTATTCAGCTGTTTATTTCACTGCTTATATTGTTTAGTTCCATTCTGATGCATTCTGGTTTAAAAGAATATATTAAGTTATTCAAACAGATAATTGCCAACTTTAAAATAAAATATGAGACCATTTAAAAAGGATGAGTTTATGCAGAATGAGAAAATAAAGCTTCAGATTATTTTGTTGGCATTGAAAGGTTATGTTTTCATACTACATTTAACTATCAGTTGAACCTTGTTTAAAATTATGGATGACGATGTGATATTATTCTTTGCAGGTTGGATCTTTCTTCATGATTAACCTGTGCCTCGTAGTGATAGCAACACAGTTTTCAGAAACAAAGCAGCGGGAAAACCAGCTGATGCAGGAGCAGCGTGCTCGTTTTCTCTCTAACGATAGCACAATTGCAAGCTTCTCAGAACCTGGCAGCTGCTATGAGGAGCTTATCAAATACATTTGCCACATTTTCAGAAAGGTAAAACGACGATTGCTGCGACTATACAATAACTGGCAGAGCAAACGCAGAAAGAAAGTCAACCCTAACAACACTGTAAATGGACAAGGCAGAAATCACAGGAGTAAAAGAAGGATTAAGTCCATTCATCATTTAATTCATCACCATCATCATCATCACCACCACCATTACCATATAAGTAATGGGAATTCCAGAGGACCAAGGGGAAGTCCTGAGATCTGTGATGTGGAAATGAAATCAGTGAAGTCAGGCAGTCAACTAATGCTTCCATCCCCAACACTGAACCTTCAAAACCCTCCATCAGGCACTGAATCTGTCCACAGCATCTATCATGCAGATTGTCACTTTGAAGGGCCGCAGGTTAAATGCAAGTCTTCCAATGCAACGACTAGTGTCAAACTCTATACCGGACTGTCCCGTCATGGTAGCATGAACTATCCAACGATAATGCCATCTATGACCAATAGGGCAAGCTTGACACCAAAAGCAAAGAGAAATAAAAGCAACAGCAGCACCCCTGTAAAGATGGGTAGGGGCTCTGCTAACCACAACACAGACCCATATGGGAAACTTCATCATTTTGTGGGGGAGCATGGTAAGAACATTTCTCTTTCTTTGACACTCTTGATATTACCATTGTAGTTTACCAAAATTCATTTTGTCCATACCTACTGTGACAGTTTTTAACTTTATTACATTAATCACATTTCTGAAGAAACAGATGCTCTAATATAAGCAAAATATTGCAGCATTTTGAGGAACTTAGATCAAAGTATGGAAGCTGCCACTGATTTTGTGATTGTGCCCAGTATATAGTAAATTGAATTTCAGCAGATTACTTGATTTTCCTTGATTTCAGCCCAACGTGGTGCCTGATTAAGTATAAATGTTCTAGATCTTAGCTACTAGTTACGTTATAATATAAACACGCAAAGTATTGCATTGTTTACAGTGAAGACATTTTTTAGGAAATGCCGGTTTTGAACATTTCAGGGGAAACTAGTAGCATAGGTCCCAAAAATGAACAGGCTGCAGATGCACCACACAAATCTATTTTAATTTAATTGGCAAACGTAGGACCATAATGCCACGTGGAATGGCAGATGCTTATTTCCACTGTAAATGCCAAAGAAATTCCACATTTTCACTGAAATATTCCATGTAAGATCTGTGAACTTCTTCCCTATGCCTGTGCAGAAATCAGAAATTCCTCATTTCTCATTTTGCTATTTCATTCATGAGAAAAAGGGAGAACTCTGTGGGAATAAACTGAAGTGTGCCTTAAGTTCTGTGAAACAGCTTGCAATTAAAAAAAAGAGAGAGATGTAGATTTAAAGTAGGAGGAACAATGGATTTTGTACTGTTCTGGAATTCTGCTTCCTGGATTTTGTCATTTTTCACATCCCCAGCATGCACATGTACATAAACATATGCATATTTATTTATTTTCAGATGTTGTATCATCAGGATTTTTTTTTAAACTAGTAATAAATATATTGTTTCTAAATGAGCGTTTTGAAATTGCGGCAACATTAGTATACCCTAAGAACAAAATAATGAATAAAAGGGATATCAAATGTAAAGGCAAGAATCTGTAATCAATGAGTCAGTTAGATATTGATGAAATGAACTGATAATATTTTTGTACACAGAATGATTGATTACTTTTGACAGGAGAAGAACCCAAAATTTTTGTCCAACACCTACAGCAAATGTCAAGTAACAACCTGCTTAGAAGCTTAATGTTGGACATTATAGCAAGACCATATGAAGAAAAGGCATATATTTCAATCACTGTAAAGAACTTTATATCCTCTTTATTTTCAATACTGATTTTTTTGAATTAATTTTTCATTTTCTCTGTTTGCAGCACTGAAACTCATTTAGAATCCATTGTATTCGAATTCTTTCCTTTTATAAGGGTTTCTTTATTGCAATGTAATAATTCTCTGCAGAATTTAAAGAACTCCTGTAGCATGCAGATGCATTATATTAAAATGCCGTGATATGAACTATATGGCATTAGATTTTTGCAGACTAGTAGTTTTCCATAGAACCACTTCAGCTTTTATCAGTACAAACACAAATAATTTATACAGACATCACAGGTAATATACGGGACAGTGCCAATACATTCATATCATAAATATGTTCAGATATACTTACTGTTATAGACTCTTATATATTTTACAATAAGTCCCATTAAATGCACAAGCCATAATATTCCACTGAAAATTATCTGTCAGTTAAATTATGTTTTATTAGTATGACGTGCTTACGGTGTTAAAGGAGCTAAACTGGTTTGTCTAACAAATTTCATGTATTTTTTATGTGGTACTTGATTTAACATTTAAGTTGTTATCCTTAAAACACCCGTCTTTACATAATTTTTTAAATAATGTCTGTTGAAATAAATGTCTTGATTTCTTCTCTCTAGAAAAAAGGCAGCAGTTCAGTTCTTTTATAGCATTCAGCTTAGACAATGGCATGCTGTTACATTTTTGTAATACTGTTTCATTGATCGGATTTATTCATTGGTTGAATCCAGTAAATGAATTATATGAAAATGTGTATCTGATAGCAGAATAGTTTGCTGTTCCGGGGTTCTGTTAAGTTTATAGATGTGTGTACATTGCAGAGGAGTTCAGTTACATAATATCTCCTTATGGTATTGTACAAGGAGATTCTTTTTTTTTTTCAAAACAGGTTTATTGTTTTAACATATAAGAGAAATATCATAACAATTTTATACAAGTAATTAAAAATAGGTATTATTATAATATTCAACAAAACAACTAAAGTATTTACAAAGACATCCACTACAATCAGATCAATTAATTAAACTAAAATATCACGCTATTGAAATTAAAATTTTTTTAACAAATTTTGTAAATTATCCCATACAATAAAATAAGATGTTTTTCTGTTTGTTCTAGTCCTAATTGTGTTTATTCCCATATGGCACACTATATTCGTAACATTTTTAAATTCATTGAACGAAGGAGGTGTATCTGAAATCCAATTTCTAGTTATTATTTTCCTAGCCACTGCTAGAATAGACCATAACAAGGGAAGCTTAACCTTTTTAACACTTTGAGGTACAGGTGTGTTGAATAATATAAGAGATTTAGAAATAATGAAATTATCTGTAAAAAGAGCCTGCAAAAATTCATTAATTGACTTCCAGTATTCTTTCAATCTTATACAGTCATAAAACATATGAGCCCAGTCAGCATTAATTTCTACATTACATCTCTTACATAGATTATCTTTATTATTTATTTTATTCATCATCAAAGGTGTATAAAAAGATCTATGTAAAAATTTCGATGTATAAAGTCTCCAGACAATGGAAGACGTAGTTCTATAAGCAGATTCCAATATATATTGTTTATCTTGTTGATTTGGTGGGTCCCCATTAATAGAAGTGAAATAATTCCAGTATGAATATACACTGTAAAAAGTTTCTTGTCTGATAACTTTATGTATCTATGAAAGTTTACCTTTATCAGAAACTTTATGTTGTAAATTTAATATCAAGTAATCAATCAGTGTTGGAATAGATTCTTTAACAGTTATAGACATTAAATCTATTTTATTAATGAAATGTTGTCTAAAAGTCTGAACCTCTAACCAGCAAGTTTCTCTTAGATCAAATTCTTGTTTTAAGAAATCTAGATTTTTAACTTTATTATCAGATATCAACTGATACCAGTACTTTAGATCATTATCTATAGCTAAATGAGTTCCTTCAGAAGTAGATGACAAAAGCATACCCTGAGTATACATTATAGGAAATACAATAAAATTCCATTCCCTATACTTAGGGTGCATGAATATAAAGTTACAATAACTAATAATAATATTTAATGGGTAACAAACCATATGTTTAGGTGTAATAGGTGAAGTACAAAATTCCTTTAGTAACCATAACATGGAGTTATTTACAATCATATTTTTATGTGTTAAGGAGATTTTCATGAAGTGTATACTAATTAGCTCCCAATAATCTTTCCATTTTGTGACATATGACTGATCTATTAATGAAGTAATAACTTTTACAATAGAAGAGATAGTATATAAATTAAAGTCTGGAAAAGAAATACCCCCTTGAGACCAGCTATTAGTATGTTTCTTTAATGCAATCCTAGGTCTATTAGGTGCCCATAAGAAATTTAACATTAGTGTGTTCAGTTTCTTGATAATTATTTTTGTAGGTGGAAGTATTATTGATTGTATTAAGTATAAAATCTTGGGGAATATTATCATTTTAATAATTGTAAGTCTCTCCTCCATAGTAAAAAACATATTATTCCAGGTCTTAAAAAGATTTTGTATATTAAGAAAACAGGTATTATAATTATTATATATAATAGATTTAATATCTTTAGATAGTATTATACCTAAATAAGTTATCTGACCTGAATTGGGTACATATTTAGTAAAATCACTAATGAGAATATTTTTTCGTGTATATATAGGTAGTATTTTAGTTTTTTCTTCATTGAATATTAAACCAGAAATACTTTTAAAATTCATCATGTTATCAAATAGAGACTGTATAGAAGAATTAGATCCTGCTGATGTAATTAGAACATCATCTGCAAAAGTTGAATTTTGGATGTTGTATTTTCATCTATTTCAAAACCCTCTATGTCAGTACTGTTTCTGATCAAATTAGCCCAAGGCTCTATTACTAAAGTGAATAATAGTGGAGAAAGTGGACATCCTTGTTTAGTACCTTTAAGAATGGGTATTTTTTGTGAAACATATGTTCCTACCTTAATATAAGCCAACGTTCCTTTGTATAAATGTTCAATTAGATTTACAAATGCATCCGAGAAGTTTGTGCACTTCATTAAGGTAAACAGATAGTCCCAACTTACTGAATCAAATGCTGAACTTATATCAAGACTAATAAGTGTTAAATCTTTCTTTTTCCTATTTGCAAAATCTATTAATGTTAAAGTTCTTCTTATATTATCAAAAGTATTTCTATTTACAATGAAGCCTGTCTGAACTATATCTATAATGCCGGGAATGATTGTCTTCAATCTATCAGCAAAGATATTCATAAACATTTTATAATCAACATTAAGTAATGAGATGGGCCGATATGAAGAACAAATAGTTGGATCTTTATTAGGTTTTAAAATTGGCGAAATAAATGTATATTGCCAAGATGGGGAGGTTATTAACTCAGTTTGGGCCAAAATAAAAACCTTATGTATTAATGAATATGTATTTTTAGAAAGGATTTTATATATCTCTGGTATAATACCATCATTACCCGGTGCTTTGTTTGATTTAAGCTTATTTATTTGTGTAATAACTTCTGTATATGAAATACTCTTGTCCAATAGTTTAATCTGTTGTTTATTAAGCTTTTTATTCATATTTGTGGTTATAAACTCCTTTATTTTATCTTTAGGTTCCATGTTAATATTATTATGGTTAATTTTGTGAAAGTGATTTCTAAATTCATCTAGTATTTCTGGTATACTAGAAACATTCTTCTTTTCCTTAGAGAAAAGATTTCTTTGATATGGTTTTGTTTATTCAACCTTTTGTTTTATTTTTAAGTCTATGTAAGTATTTGGGGCTTATTGAATAAGACAAAAACTTGTATTTCTCTAAAGTTATTTTAACTTTATGAGTTAAAATTTCTTTGTATTTCTCATTTAGTTTGTTTATTTCTTCAATAACTTTCTTGTCCATAATATTTTCTTTATTATTATGTTTATAAGAGTCTAATTTACTTTGAATATCTAACAATTCCTTATCCCAAGATTTCCTTTTATTATTATACCATCTGATACTTTGTCCATATAGATATGATTTTAAGGCATCCCAAACATAAACAATGGAGACTTCAGGAGTGTTATTTATGTCTAAAAAATGTTTTACTTCTGAAAGTATATATTCTTTATAGTCTTTTAGTTGAGTTAACTATGCTGGTATCCTTTTGATCTGAACATTATGAGTATTTTTTATCATGAATTCAAAAACAATTGAATTATGATCAGATATAGGACATGAAATAATTTTGGAATTAATTAAATCTGTTACCATCTGGTTAGAAATAAAGACTCTATCTATTTTTGAATAAGTTTGTATCTGTTAGAAAAAAAGGTGTATGGTAATGATTTTGAATCTATCTGATTATTAATATCATTCAAATGATAAGAATTAGCAAAATCCTTTAAATGTTTTGCATTAGATGTAATTCTTCTCTTTCCTATAGTGGTAGTATCACTTTCATGTAGTATACAATTAAAGTCACCAGCTAAAATAATATCTCCTAAAGAGAATGATATGATCTTATCAAGATGATGTTTCACTGTATTAATACCAATTCCAGGTATCCAATATACATTAATTAAAGTGTAAGTCTTCCCATTAATTTGTATTGTAACCATAGAAAACATTCCTTTGTCATCCTGATAAGACTTAATGGTTTTAGGAATGGGCATACTTTTATTCCATAAAATAGCCACTCCTCTTTTTTCTGAGTGTGCTCTGAACTAACCAATATTGTATATTTGTTTGTGGCTAGTTTATCAATATCTTTTTCAAGAGATGGGTTTCTTGTAGGAAGACTAAGTTGGCCTTATGTAAATTAATGTATCTTATTAGGCTTACCCTTTTACATGGATTATTCAATCCATTAATGTTTAAAGAAATTCCTTTTAAAGATGTCATTTGGCATTTTTAAAACTTAAGAATCTTATGATCAAAATAACAAATAACAAGATAAGTAATGTTACATCTCCTCCTTTAGGTGTACCTTTAAATATAGCTGTATTTATTGAATCTCTTATGGGATTTCGTATAGGATTCAATTTTGTTTGTAGTGACAATGAATGTACAAAATATATTGTGGATGTCAAAACTATATACAAATAACAATGAACAAGTGAAAATAATGTAAGGATTAAACCTTGCATCCAGCCTGGAGTTGTAAACTCCAACTTAGAGTAGTATTTACCACTCAAGTTAACCCCCTACCCTAAGCAGCAGTACGTCAGCTACTACCTTATCAATTTAATACTAATTATATTTAACTGAAGTTAACAGTTTTCAATTCAATTATCTAGCAAGACAAGACTACACATTTGGTAAAACAGCATCATATAAACTAAAATAAACCTTACCAAACATACACACGCACATACACACACACACATACACACACACACACACATACATATATATATATATCTGATCTCACTGAGTTGTATCTTTACTGAGCACCATCTTACATTGCTGTCCCTTCAATAAATCTGTCTGCTTTATACAAAATAATGCACAGCAAACACATTTTAGTAACCAGATTTTACAAACATGCTATACTACTGCTTTAAAATATATCACATGACAATTTCTTCCAGTATAGAGTTATAAAATTATTTATGCTTGTCAATCAGATGAATTAAATGAGTTATAGTAATGTATATGTTTGGGACATAGGTTTTTAACACATATTATTAATCTGCTATTCCTGTATCTGTGATGTGTCAGTGTGATATCTAGGTCAAAGGTGAGACCAGCTGCTTTCAGCTTCTCTGTGAGAATTCTGAGAGTTGAAGCTTTTGAAGTAGCTCATGGACACTGTGCATGAGACAGCCCACATCCCAGATTGTCTCTCTTAACATTTTGGCGGGAAACTTATTAAAAACTAGTGACAAACATTCATTTAGCAGTGTAAATGCATCTAAACATGACAAAACCTTCACAAATTCTACAGGTTATTACAGACTCTATGTAAGTGAAATCAAGCCCAAAATTATTAATAAGTAACAAAACTCAACATTTTTGTCCCAACTCAACTCATATGCGAATCTTATTATTTACTGTGTCTATATGATCAAACGTATTTCTATATATTAATAAAGAAAAGAAAAAGAGAGTAGAAAGTAAAAGGGTGTAAGGCAGAAATAAAAAAAAATGTAAGAGAAAGCTATAAGAAGTATATACAATAGAATATTACTTACTGTTTATATTAATAGAGTTAAAAATAAAACATATTATTTACCATTATTTAGTTCTAATTATTATTAGTTAAAGCATGACAGATTATTTACAAACAAGCGTAAGCAGTGTAATCAAGAAAGTATAATTAGGTAGTGTCATTCCTGTATCTGTGATGTGTCAGTGTGATATCTAGGTCAAAGGTGAGACTAGCTGCTTTCAGCTTCTCTGTGAGAATTCTCAGAGTTGAAGCTTTTGAAGTAGCTCATGGACACTGTGCATGAGACAGCCCACATCCCAGATTGTCTCTCTTAACATTTTGGCGGGAAACTTATTAAAGACTAGTGACAAACATTCATTTAGCAGTGTAAATGCATCTAAACATGACAAAACCTTCACAATGCATTCTACAGGTTATTACAGACTCTATGTAAGTGAAATCAAGCCCAAAATTATTAATAAGTAACAAAACTCAACATTTTTGTCCCAACTCAACTCCTATGCAAATCTTATTATTTACTGTGTCTATATGATCAAAAGCATTTCTATATATTAATAAAGAAAAGAAAAGAGAGTAGAAAGTAAAAGGGTGTAAGGCAGAAATAAAAAAAAATGTAAGAGAAAGCTATAAGAAGTATATACAATAGAATGTTACTTACTGTTTATATTAATAGAGTTAAAAATAAAACATATTATTTACTATTATTTAGTTCTAATTATTATTGGTTAAAGCATGACAGATTATTTACAAACAAGCATAAGCAGTGTAATCAAGAAAGTATAATTAGGAATAGCATTTGAAGAACATATAAACTTTTAAAGGAAAAAAATGTATCAAATTACTGACCTTATTTTTCCTCTTCAGAAAGAGAAACAAGTTAAATCACAGCTTGCCATTAAATCTCCAGATATTTTGACTAGTTATGAAACAAAACATTTCTTTGCACACAGAGAATAACTTTGATTAAATCTTTTTCAAAATATTTGTTGCTTCTTGGAAATGCAGGAACTATATTTAAAAAGATTAATAATAAAATAAAATGATGAGAGAGAAAAAAAAAACATAGTACAAATCATTTGTTTTTTAGGCTCTTCTTCTTCTCTGAAGTCTTCCACGAAGTTTCAGTTGCCAGTCTCTTTAACGAAGGACTAGCCCATTCCATTTCTTCAGTAAAGCAGAGTCTAAGTCATCGAAAATTTTAGGACCACCAGGAAGGAAGATTTTAAGCTTGGCAGGAAACAGAAGGTATGTTTTAAACTGTGCTTTTTTAAGCTCCCTTATTAGTGGCAGAAAAACTTTTCTTTTAGCTAATACCATGGAAGAATAGTCATTGTCAAAACGCACAGTTGTTTCATTAATCTTAACAGGAGCTTTAGCCCAAGCAGATTTAAGAACCATCTCTTTATCAAAAGATGATAGAAATCTAACTATAACTGATCTAGGATAGTTTTTGTTAGAGTTAGTATTAGCTATAGATCTATGTGCTCTTTCGATACCAAAAGAGAATGCTTCTGGTAAATCTAAAGTTTTAGGGAGCCATGTTGTTAAAAAAGAAGTAATATTGTTACCTTCAATATTTTCTGGCAGTCCAAAAATCCTAATGTTATTGCCTAGATCTATTTTCCAGGTCATCCAGCTTTGTTTGTAAATGTGTATTTTGTTTCAGCAGAAACTCAATGTTGATTTCCTCTTCTTGTATTCTATTTTCCATGTCATTCACAGCTTCTTCTATGCCTGTCATCTGGATCTTCTGTTGTTGCAGGTCCATATGTAACAAGTCTATTTGTTTTGTAGTTTTTTCTATGAAAGTGTCTATTTTAGTATCCATTTTATCCATCTTAGCAGTAAGTTGCTGGACTATAATTATCAGAGACTGAAGTTCTTTCTTGATGCTGGAGTCTTGAGAATTTGTCTTACTGGAACTCATTTCAGACTGATAAACTGACAGGAAAATTTCCAAAGTAATTTCTGACAGGAATATTATTAAGATTTCCTTTCTTTTTTAGATATAGTTCAAGAACTATATAAAACAAACATATTTAGAAAGAAAATTACTTCAAAAATAAATTTTTTAAGTAATTAATTCCTGTCAATGTAATGAAATTGGTGGAGCTGAAGAAATCTGCTGCTATCCTGTGTTCATCCTTGGCCACGCCCCGTACAAGGAGATTCTAAGCACTTCAGGAATTAGTTCCAGAAGTTCTTGTGTACCAAGTGGAGTTTAAAAACTAGTAGTGCTTGTTAAAGGGAAATTCACCTCCCCCGAGCATTTAATTCAAAGTTTATTGCAATATTTATATAAGTGCATATAACAAATGACCCTTATTGAACAACATGAGGGCTATATTACTACTTTTTCTTTGTTTGAGATTCATTTGCCAGCATGCTGTGTGCTAAAAATGTGTAATTTAGTGAAGATGAATTTTGATTTTTGACTTATTGATTTTTTTTACTGCTTTTAATTCCTTTAATTGATTTAGACAAAAATGCAGTCTGGGTTTTTCTAGTAATATGACAGTGCATAGACAGTATAAAAAAGACTACTGACTATAAATAAATGTAGCAGTACACACAACACAGAACAGTCTCTAAACCAAAGTATTAGAAACTTTGTGATGTGGAGAAAAAATCCATTCTTACTAAAGACCAGTATCTGGGTTTTTTATTCCCTTAATATATGATAAGTGACATACAAAGTAATATGATCAAATCTCTGACAGGTGTTTGTCCAGTTCTAGCATCTAAAATAAGCTGAATTAGCTTTGCCATTTCTGAGGAAGGATGGTAGGGAAATTCAAAATTGATTAATCTTGGGAAACCTAAGAAAGGAGAGCTATGGATTTACTATTGCTTTGTTCAAAATGGTAGACATAGACATGAAAATCAGTCTCCTTGTTTTAAAATGTATCCCCATTATGGAAAGATAAATGTCATGTTAGAGAGTGAGAGATGATCTGGATAACTTTATTGCTCTAAAGGTAGATCTGCTGGTGCTTCCAAAAACACAGTTCAAGAATACTTCCTGCTTAATGTTAAGTAAATCCAAAAATACTTCTAAAGAAATAATTAAATAATTTTTCTGCAGACCTGTTCAGAAGTTAAAACAGAACTTTATTCTAATAAAAACCTGTATTAGCACTTTTACCTGTTCAGGGATTTCATCAGAAAGTAGGCCAAAAACACAACTTGTGCCCATATTTAAGAATAATGTGTTATAGTGACTTAAATGCAAATGACATGTTCTTTTGTTACAACATACTTTGTCTGGTCATGGACGTCTTGGGCATCCAATTATAGAGACTGATGTTGCATCCCTATTTACATATGGAGTCTAAGTAGAAAGTGTCAGTCATTTAGATGCCAAGGCCAGCCAACATGTAAGAACCTGTAATTTGCCTACTTCTTTACAGTATGGTAGACATAGAAATCAGTCACATGTCACATCAATGGTGCAAAGACTTCCTTAAAAGCATCTAATTTTCAAATTAAGTTCAAGCTTTTTGAAACAAGTACCACTATTTAAAGAGTCCCTAAAGGCTCCAGTTTGCTCTCCTGAGTGTGTATATATTTTTAGTAAACTACCCGACAACCTTCCAAACATTTTTTTAAATTATAATGATGTGATCATATTTTGATTTTACAAGTCTCACTCAGTCATGAAAACCCAACCCAAACATGGCCTCCTCTCTTTCTCAACAACTGTGTAAATTAACTTAAATTCTTACTTTGCCAATTCTCCACCCAAAAATTGCATGTTTTTCATGTTTGCCATAAACTAGCTAAAATTTCAATAAAACCCAATATCAAAGACAACAACACCAAAATCAAAATATCAACTAATTTCAAATTTCCTAGAGTATGGCTAGACAAGACCCTCAACTTACAAGCCCCGTATAGACAAAACAAGGGAAAAGTCATATCTGTAATATTCTGGGGGAAATACATTCTTACTTCCTCTCTGTTCCAGCTTGAATAGCCATTGGAAAAAAAGTTCTATCACAACTCAAATATAGCCTACACATTATAGCAAGAGTCCCCTGCTATAACAGTTTTACAAATGATTACAAATATGTATACTATTTCCTGACCAACTCTTCTGCTCAGGAACACCACTGCCCCCCTCTCAGGAAAGCCATATGGTTACCATTTCATCTAGCCATGTATAACCCTGCAATTCATCCTCTAACTCTGACTCATACATAGTTGTAACCATTGCCTGCTCATCTGAGCTAAATGTCTAACTTGCTGTTTTTGTATTATTTTACACTCAGCTATGTACATACTGTAAACTGTAAAATTTTTCTCTACTAAACATACATGTGACCATGTAGTTGCTTACTGCTTTTCTGTACAGATGTTCTCTAGACCTCTTTCATTATTTTTAGTTTCATGTCTATTACTTTACTGTTATGATTGTAATCACCCAGGCTATGCCTGAAATTGGTCCATGGGAATCAGTACAATACCCCGGTAAAAAATAAATACATAAATAAATAATGAATCAGTATTTGAGAAAGACAAAATACTAATTAACTTTCTTGCATCCCAGCTGAATTTCAATAAAACAGTACAGAGTTAGGTTGCTTTATGTTCAGTAGATATATTTTTTATCCAGGTCTGCAGGTATGATCTCAAACTAGTGAAAAACCTGAAATAATAGCAAAGAAATTTACTTTGGGGAAAAAAAGAAGTTATGTCTTACCATAATGTTCCATCTGTTTTGTTGATCCTTGTTCAGTCATTACATGTGGGTATCGGTTCCGATCTCGGAACCGAGCCGGCCATCTTCCAAGCTCGCGCCAGCTACAAACTCTGGAGCTAAAAACTCTTACCCAGAATTCCCTTCTCCCTGTTACCTCAGATTGAGTTTGCAAGTCAAAAGAAGGTAGAGGCTACCTCTGGTCAAATGACCTAACAGAACCAGATGGTGAGATCCACTAGAAGCCACAGGAGGGGGAAGGAGGGAGGGTTGTAATGACTGAATGAGGATCAACAATACAGATGGAACGTTATGGTAAGACATAACTTCTTTATCTGATATTGTTAATCCTCGTTCAGTCCTTACATGTGGGACAGAGTCCCCAGCTACCTTTACTCCTGGGAGGCTCTCATGGAAGGACATTCTGGAGCAGGATAGAACCAAAAGATGCTGTTCCCCTGGAGGCCATATCCAATTTGTAATGATTGAGGAAGGTATGAGGAGCAGCCCAAGTTGCAGCTGCACAAATGTCATGTAAAGAGGCTCTGGCATGGAAAGCAGCAGACGTTTCCACTGACCTTGTAGAATGAGCCTTTATGGCAGTAGGTAATGGAATATTACATTTTCTATAAATGAAGGTTATGCAGTCTTTTAACCATCTAGCCAATGTGACCTTAGCAACAGCACATCCAAATCTATGTCCATAATAGGCCACAATAACTGGCCTGATTTATGGGAAGCCTTTGTCCTGTTCAAGTAGAAGCAAATTTGTCTGCGAATATCTAGGGTATGTAGGCAATACTCTCCTCTGTTTGAATGATTGGGGAAGAAAACTGGCAATTCAATGGTTTGATTAATGGATATTTCAGAGATCACTTTTGGCAGAAAGGAAGGTTTAGTTCTCAATGACACTCTATCTCTATGAAAAATCAAATATGGTCTCTTGATGCATAAGGCGTGAAGCTCAGAGATGCGTCTGGCAGAAGTAATGGCAACCAAAAACAAGGTTTTCCATGACAAATATTTGAGGACGCAAGAAGAAGCTGGTTCAAAAGGTGGTATTGTCAAAGCTTGTAGGACTAATGACAGGTTCCATGGTTGAGTAGGTTGTCTAAATGGGGGTCTTAGATGATTCACACCTTTTATGAAAGTCTTGTATAATTTGTGTGTCATAAGAGAAGAGTCTTGGACACCATCATGAAAATTAGATATTGCAGCCAAATGAACTCTAATGGTAGAGGCAGATAGACTGGACTGAAATAGGGTAGACAGATATTCCAGTACTATCAACACTGGTGCTGAAAAAGGATCTACTTGTTTTTCTTTTAGCCAAAAAGTAAATCTTTTCCACTTGCTGAGATACGTAATTCTGGTGGAAGACTTATGAGATGCAATAAGAATATCACATACTGGCAAAGAAAGATCATTCTGCCTGGCAATCAAAGGAATTGGTGGAGCCAAGCTCTGAGCTTCAGGCTGTTCAAGTTGGGGTGAATCAGATTCTGTGGATGGGAGATCAACCCTGGGGTTGGATGGATAATCCACCATTGATCTAGCAGGTGAGGCCAAAGGAAGGGAAACCAAATCTAACATAGGTTTTACAAGTTGCTTGATACTTAATCTCATATCTTAACTTACTTATCGGGTGCTCAAAGAATTTTTTCTCACAAATGTCAGAACAACTGCATCCATGGCAGGGAATTGTTCCAACATTATGTGTTACTTGGTGCTATGTTACAAAGACTTTACTTGGTGCTATGTTACAAAGACTTTGAGGTGAATCTGCTGCACCATGATGGTAGTATACCTGACTACTTGCACACAATGCCCAGGGTTCTACACTGAAAAATGCTCAAGGTGCTTGAAAGATCGCATCATTGAGCATAAATCGGACATAAAAAGGAATATCCCTTCTAATGCATTAGCACAGCATAAGATGGAAAAGGGAATTTCGCATAGTTTTACATTTAAGGTTTTAGAAGTTATACATAGAAGTCTGAGGCTTGGGGATATAAATAATAAATTGGAGATATCTGAATATAAATGGATCATAAGACTTGAGGCAGACAGAGCACCTGGTCTAAATAATATGGTAACAATTAAACCTATGTTAGATTTTAAGCAAAAACAATATAAATAGTTGTTTTACTATTGCTTAAAGTATGCATTTCTGCTAATTATATGCCTTTGAAATTTTCACTTACAGTTTAAGTTTTATATATATATATATATATATATATATATATATATATATATACCCAAAGATATGTCTTTTCTATATAGTGGTATTTTTTTTAAAAAAAATGTATTTTTAAAAAATGATTTATTAATTAATCATTTATTATGTGTGCTGCTCTGTTTTTTATTGGATGGCTGTGTCAGATGGTTTGCTGTTTTATCCTATATATGTGATTGTTTTAATTAATGTAATTGAACACTGAAGAAGGGGCATTCCCGAAAGCTTTGTTGTTTTTACCAATAAAGAGAGCATTTTTCTATCTATTCGTTTTCCTTTGATATTGGTGAAAATAAGGAATAGCAGAATTTAAACCACGGTTGAACTGTTTCTTTGTAGCGTAATAGTCCCAGACAGCAGCAGGGCATGGAATGCTTGCAGAGATAGAAGCACCGCCCTCACCTCTAGAATATTTATATGCAGATGGACCTCCATTTTGGACCAAGTACCTTGGACTGTCTGTCCCTGAAAAAGACCCCCTCACCCCATCAAGGAGGCCCCCGTGGTCACTGTAGACTTGGGCTGTTGGGGGGAGAAGGGGCGAGACCATTGTGATGGATTGTGTGCCATCCACCAATTTAGATGTTAATTGCACCTGTGAGTTACCCGAATCTTGGCTGAAAGAGGGTACTGAAAGGGATACCATTGGGTGAGCAGTAGCCATTGTAGAAGTCTCATGTGAAACCTGGCCAGGGGGACAATTGTAATGAAGGCTGCCATGGAACCCAACTGGAGAACAGAATGAGCTGTGGATTTCTCCCTTGAAAGGATTGGAATCAGTTGCTGCTTTATCCTTAGAATTCTGTGCTCTGGAATGGATGTTCTACAATTCTTTGTATTCAAGATGACCCCTATGAATTCTGTAGACTGAGATGGGGTGAGATTGCATTTTTTGTCAGTTTATGGTTATGCCTAGCCTTTCTGCAGTGAAGAGAGAGTATGTCAGGGCTTCTTCCAATAGATGTCTGGTTGGGGCTGAGATGAGCCAGTCTAGGTATGGAAACACCTGGAATCCTTGTAGTTGCAAGTGAGCTGTGATGACTGTCATGTACTTTGTGAACACTCTGGGGGCTGTAGAGAGTACAAAAGGCAGTACTCTGAACTGGTAATGACTGGCTCCAACACGGAAGTGAAGGAATCTTCTTGATGGTCTGTCAACTTTTATGTGGTAGTACGCATCTTGAAGATCTGTCGAGCACATCCAATTGTCTTTTTTCAAAAGTGGAAGGATAGACTGTATTGTGACCATCTGGAATTTCTGTACTTTTACAAACTTGTTCAATACACTGAGATCCAAAATTGGTCTCCAGTCCCCGGTGTTCTTTGGCACCAAAAATAGTCTTGAGTAGAATCCGGATCCTATCTGGTCTGGAGGGACTATTTGGATGACTCTTTTTCTTAGCAGCTTTGAAATCTCTAATGCTGCTTCTTCCCTTTGACTGAGTGGAATGTCGGGTAAGCTTGTTAGGGGAGCAGGACAAAGATCGAAGGGGATATGATAACCTCTGGTTATTAGCCTTTGTACCCAGGAATCGGTGGTAATGGTTAGCCAGGCAGAAGGGTACAAAGAGAAACGACCCCCAACCACTTCCAGAGGAAAGCAGTTGGGCAGCTCTTCAGGAGTGCTGGTAGGATTGGCCAGGGAAAGAATCCCTGGAACTCTGGTTATGCAGACCCCCTCTGCCCAGAAAGGGGCATCTTCCCTGAGAGTTTCCCCCTCTGCCTCTAGGGGAGAACTCAGCCTGTGTGTCACAGAAAGAACCGTGAGATATTTTGTGCCATATCTTCCCACTTTTCTGGTTTCTGGAGAAAGCCAGTTGAGGGGAAAAATAATGGACACCCAAAGCAGAAAGGTTCTTACCATCCTGTTCACATCTGGCCAATGTACTTTTAACCTTGGGTCCGAACAACGACAAGGCTTTGATGGGAACATTGAGAAAGGAAGCCTTGAAGGGTACTGCGAAATTACACAAGCGCATCCAGGCATGTCATCTCAGAACAATGCCTGAACCCGTCGCTCTAGCTGCTCCTTCTGATGCATGAGATATCAGGTGAATGGATGAGGTAGATATTGATTCGATGGTGGCTAACTGAGAGGCCACCTTGTCACGGACCTCATCAGACACAGCTCCAGCCAAAGTTTCAGAGATCTCAGAAATTAAGTCTCTTTGAAGCCTGGTAAAATGTGCTATATAGTTCAGGGACCTGACTGCAAAGGTTGCTGATGCAAAAGTATGCTTCCCTATTCTGTCCAGAGCCCGGGAATCTTTGTTGGGTGGATGGACAGTCTGGCTTTCTTCTTCCACCAGCTCCTTTTTAGTTGCAGCCGTCACCACCAAAGCATCTACATGAAGACCTTTGTACCAATGGGGATCACTAGCAGGAGGGGACAAAGTTTTATCTGGCCTCCGGGGAATGGCCTCAACAGTGTCAGGAGCTTCCCACGCATGCTGCACGATGAGTCAGACAAGTTTATCAGCAGGTGGAGTAACCCAGGAGGTATGGGGCCGGGCACGAAAGGCCTGCAGGAACACAGACTCTTCAGAGGTCAGGTTAGAGGGCTGCCAGTCACCTCTCTGTTTAAGGATTTCAAGGATATCACCAAAGGATACATCAGAGGGTGATTGAGGGGACCCTTCTCCATCATCAAAGTCTGTGTCTTCAGTAAGGGACTCCTCTGTAGAGTCCATGTGCTTCCTCTTGCATAAGCTCTTTTGATGATCTTCCTCAGAGGGAGAAGCTGGGGAAGACAGCTCAAAAGGGGTCTCCTGTGGGAGTATGTCCTGAGGCCCTTGCGCCTGGTGTCTGCGAGGAGTGACTTGTGTACAATGTGGTCCAGAGGAGGGTGGAGAGAGTGATAGCATAAGATCACCAACCAACACCAGAGCCTTCTCCATAAGCTGGAAGGCTGGTCAACCTAAAGAGGGATGAGGCCACAAGGCAGGGATCATCCCTCGCCTAAGTGGCTCAGCCTGTCGACTTGGTGTCCCTGGATGGCTGTGAAATGCCAAAGTACGTACACCACAGCTGACATCCTGGGCTGTGATAAGACTATCCTGCCACAAAGGCAACTGCGGTTCCTTAGTGAGGTCCATAAAAGGAACAGTAGTGGGGGAAGACTGTGCTATATCAAGGGGCTTCAAAGATGAAGGAGGAGAATAAGTAGGGGTCTTTGGTAAAGGGTGATCACCTCCTGAGGAAGGATAGGTCCTGGGGGGTGGGATACCCCTGGCCAAAAGCACTTGATCCACAAGATGCAACACATCATTTTCAGAGAGGCTTCTAGCGGATTTCACAGACATGGCTGAGGGAAAATCAGGTCTATCTAAGGATGGAGCAAACTCTGTGCCCACCACAGAGGTGGTCTGCACTGAGAACAACAGAGCTGTAATGGACTGAACTACTGGTGTCTGCACTGAGGAAATAATCGGTGCCAGAGGCGTGGTCTGCACCAACAATGAGGTCAGTACCAAAGTGGTTGTTGGTGCTAAGGCCTGAGCCGAAAACATCGGTGATGAAAACTGAATGGTCGGTACCGAGAGGGTAGTCAGTGCCGGATAAGTTGTTGGAACCGAAAAGGAAATGGGTGTCCAAACATCCATCGACGTCATAACAGTCTGCATCGACTGGACAGTCGGTGCTGGTAAGGGAGTCTGAACCGAGGAGCTCCTCGGTACCGATGAGGTATGGGGCACACTAGTCAGTGCCGAGGTCTCAGATGGCACGATAGCCTTGGTGCCGAAGATCTAGGCACCGAAAGCGCTGGAGACGAAGAAGTCAAATCCGAACTGGAAAGCTTAGCTTTCTTGAGTCTCGGTTCCTGAGGGTCCCCAGTTGGGGACGAAGGAAGAGACTTGACCTTTTTATGTTCATCACTCTTTTTCTTATGGGATCTTGGCGGGGTTGAAGCCTCCAACCTAGAAATAGCCTTTGAAAAAGGAGATTTAAGTAGCCCCTTCAATATTAATTTATTTTTCCTCTCAATTAACGTCCTATTATAGAAATTCTTACAAATCCCGCAAGGCGGGTCAACTGTTAAATAAGGCACACCCAAGCAATAGACACACAGGGAATTTGCATCTGAAGTAGGTAATTTATGTCCACAATCTAAACATCTTTTAAACCCTGGGCTACCTTTTTTATTTGTCACGATTGTTAAGGAAAGAAAGAAAAAAAACAGAAAAATACCAGCAATGGTACAAGAAATACCCGAAGGTAAGAAGGAAAAGGGGTTTACTAACGATGGTAAAAAAGGAATTACCTTGCGGTAAAAAGAGAGGAAAGGAATTTAAAAGGATTCAAAAAAGGGTAGTCGCTAAATGCGATAAGGTAAGAGATAACTATCTAATAACTTTTTTTGTGAAAAAAAGCTGTCTTAGAACTTAATATGAAGAAAATACTTTATTTAGCTCAAGAGAAGCAGCTTGACATGACCAAATGCGACACGGATAGCCAAATCTGAGATAACAGGGAGAGGGGAATTCTGGGTATGAGTTTTTAGCTCGAGAGTTTGTAGCTGACGTGATCTTGGAAGATGGCCGTTTTGGTTCCGAGGTCAAAACCGATACCCACATGTAAGGACTGAACGAGGATTAACAATATCAGATCATATTTTCAGATACTGTGATGTCTTTATTTAAAATTAAATAATAATTTATACACATAAGTAAGGGACTGGTATCATGCAAATTTCTTTACCACAGGCACAAGTTCTTCTTTCCAAGACACTGGAGATGTTTGGCACTTAAATTGCTTCATTCATCATTCCATTAACAAATCGTGCAATTTTTATATCAAAACTTAAAATTCAATGGACCCTGGAGTTTCACGTGTAGAGCAGTTATTTAATATATTTATGTTTTCCTGTTCTGAAAGTTACAATTAAAAGATCTCATGCATGAGATTAGAAAGCACAGGAGGAGTAAAGACTTATAGATAAAATTATATATGCTATTATTAGTTCAAAAAATAAAATATCATAGGTTTATAGGATGGTACTAGGCTATCGGCCATAGGGCATATACAAGCCTAGCCATAACAATTCCCTAGATATTTCATCCCACAATATTTACTTCCCTAGACCCCTGTCTAGCAGGGCGACTGACATGATCCCTGGGGAGAATTTCCTATCTCCCATCCAGTTGTCAAGGTTCCTTTTGAAGAGGTCCAATGAGACACTCTAATTGACATGTATGGGCAGTCTGTTCCAGAGTATGGGGAGTCTCTGGGTCAGGAACCTATCCCTTCAGCATGTTTTGTTCATTGTGATGACAAGGTTTAGATCCCTGGAGCATGTGGCTCTGAGGGAATAGGATTTCTTTAAGTGGAGCATGTCCAACAGCTCAGGGTTTGACATGGCCTTGTATGTTAAGCAAAGATCACCTCTGAGTAGATGATATGCGACAGAGTATAGCTGGAGTTTGTTTAGATGGTCAGCTTAGGGCATCTTCTTTTGGCCTGTGATTCTTTTAGTGAGGTATTTCTGTGGCCTTTCCAGCTGTTGCAGATGTCTTGTGAGGTACATACCAAATGGGGCATTGTACTCTATAATGGGTCTAATGAGGGATGAGTACAGTGGGACAATGACCTCCTTTTTTCTGGATGAAAAGCCCTTAGCGATGAGGTGTACCACATAGAACGATTTCCTGACTGTTGTGCCAATGTGGTTATCAAAGGTAAGACCACTGTCCACCTGTGTCCCTAAGTCTCTCATCACACTTTCGATGTTTAGTGTCCTGCCACCTATGTGGTAATTCATGGGTATATGTTTTTTCCCAAAGGGGATAACTATACATTTCTTGGTATTAACCTTGAGCCCATGGCTCTGGCACCAAGCATCTGTTTCTGTAAGGCCCTTTTTTAGAATATCCACATCATTTGGGGATTCAATAATGGCTCCTAGTTTGCAGTCATCTGTGAACTTTGTTAGCCAGAGTCCCTTAGTGTTGGCCTGTACTTTAGAGAAGTAGATGCCAAACAAGAGCGGTCCCAGGACTGAACCCTGATGTACTCCACTTGTCACTTGTCTGGAGCTGGATTTGGATTTACTTTTACAGTCTGGGTTCTGTCAGTAAGCCAGTTAGCAACCCATTGAGTGATGTAGGGATTTATGCCCAGCTTAGTAAGTTTATCTATAATTCCAGAGGGGGGGATGGTGTCGAAGGCCTTGGCAAGGTCCAGATCGGCTGTGTGGACTGCCTTACCCTCATCCACAGTTCTGGAGACTGATTCAAAGAAGTCAATCAGGTTCAGGAGACAAGATCAGCCCTTCATGAACCCAAACTGGGTGGGGTCCAGTGTCTGAAGGTTGCCAATGTCTTTGTTTATAAGTTCCATGATAATGCATTCCATGCCCTTGCAGATCAGGCTCGTCAGACTGATGGGATGGTAGTTCCCGGTATCCAAGTTGGATCCCCCCTTGTGGAGTGGGATAACTGTAGCTGTGCACCACTCAGTGGGCATGAAGCCTGAGGTGAGGCTATGATTAAACATGACATTTAGGTGAGGTGCCAGTTCATTTTGTAGTTCATATAGTACACAGTGCGGGATTGCATCTGGTCCCATGGATACTGTATTCTTAGCTTTGGAGAGTGCAATGTCTACCTGTGTGGCCATGATTACTGGAATTTGGCAATCTTTTGGTATTGAGATGGGCCTTTTAGGGGGTGAGAGGGTGTTGAAGTTGGCACTAAATTGATCTGCCAGGATATTGGCAATATCCTTGGGATCAGTATATTTAATGCCATTCTGTTTTAGCTCAGATCTGAGCATTGCCATTTACATTCTTGACATAACTATAGAATGCCTTGTGGTTGTCTTTGGAATCTTTGGCAATTTTCTTTTCGTAACTAGCTTTGGAGGATATTATGAGGGATCTCATCTTCTTACTGAGGCTGGTAAGGGAGTTTTTTGCATGCTGGGATTTTCCTCTTTTCTGCAACAGTTTCTTTCTTCTGTTGTATAGTTTGTTTATGGCAGGGGACCACCAGATTGGCTTCCTTTTTTTGGAGGACAGCATCTTGACTCTATTTGGGATGGCACAATTCATGCATGAGTGGGTGCCCTATGCCTACCATGAAAACATATTTACTTTGGATATTGCAGACCAAAATATGGTCTTCTGTTTAAATGGTCATGTATTGTAACATAGTGTAGGGTCTTTGTTGTAGCAAAGGACTAACTTATTGAATATTCTCAATACTGATTTTTATTGATAATATTAACCATTCTTGAGTACCCTTTATAATGCTGATCCTCTTTCTTTTTTAATGCTATACTCTACAACTTCTATATCTCAGTACAACATTTTATATATCCCTTTATACAGATGAAGTATTAGCTGATATTATATAAGTCAGTAGAGCATTTCACAGTCACTGGGGTACATTTTTACTGTACACACCTGGTTTTCTTCTACCATAATAGCATAAACATATCAGGTGCTAAGATATCTTTGTTTCCCTTTATTATTTTTTAAATGCTAAACTCATCAAACTATGATTTTAAGATAAAAAAAAACATTTTTAGTGTTTACCTTCAAATGTTTGAAGTGCACATCTGCGACGGCAGATGTGCGAAAGGACGTTCAGACAAAGTCCATTTTGACGAACCATGGATGTTCGAAATTGTATATGAGCAAATGTCAGTGTGCATTCGCTCATTGTAATTCATTGTTTTGAGTGCAGATCGCAGTATAGTAGGGATCAGAACATGTATCCCTTCCCTGACTGTAGTGCAATCTCAGAGTTAGTATATTAAAGTAGCAGGGGGTGTAGGGGGGCACAGCCCCACACATGGGGGGTGTGGGGTGGCTTGGCTGCCTGCATATCATTGTTTGGAGACATCCAGTGATGTCTTTTAAATGTTAGGGAGTGTATACTGTTTTCTTTGAGTTCAAAATTGCTCGATTTTCAAATTCCATGGAATCAGTTTCGACATTTGTTTGCAGGGTTTTTTGTTTTACGATATTTCAAGTCGTACAAAAGGCAATTTGGTTATTTACCTTTCAAACAAATTAAGGTAAACCCATTTTCACTGTCATATTACTTGAAAGTTAGTTTTTTTCTTTTAGTCTGCTAATGAAGCAAATGCTGTATACTAATTAAAATTTAACCCAATTTTGAACAAAGAAGTGAAACAGTATGCTATTAAATAACACATTGTTACTTTTCAGTCCATGGCACATAATAGCAGGTTTTGACTAGCTAGTCCATGGCCTTTTAGTATATGGTGTGAGGTGTGACATTAGTTGCTGCAGTGCAGTTGAGATTTGTGCTTATTGGTGATTTCTTATTAGCTGCAAAGCTATATATTTTGTCAATGTGATTGAGACAAATGTACCAGATATTTCAGCAACAACCATACAGATCTTTAATGTACATGATGTAATTGTGAGTCTACAGTAGGCAACACATCCAAAGCTACTTTCACTCAGAAAGCAACATATCTTTTCAATGAGAATGTGATAGATATTTTATTTTATTTTGCAGCAACCATGCAGTGCTCTGAATTTTAAGTCTGTTAGCTTGTTACAGGAACAGATAGTAACACGCTGTGTAGTTGCTGTGTGAGTGAGGCACATGTTCCTCATTATACTGTAAACAACCATGTAGTAGTGAGTTATGGCTAATCAAAGAATGAAGACTAAACATAAATGCATCAGAGAATGTCCTCAACAGAAAATAATCTATCTGCTTCTAGTGAATTAAGCAAAGGTACATTGGATCCTATAGCTACCATTTATCACCTGAAATTGCCTAAGGCATACTGTGTCAGACACACAAAATGTTATTGTTTCCTAATGAGTAAAATCTATATAGCTGCATGTGACTGGGATGGATGTTTCAAACCGGTATAGAAAATCTAACACAGCAGTCAAACTCCTGAGATATGCATAGTCAAAAAGTGGTTATTCTGTCAGCTCACTCACCTCCTTCTCAAAGCAGCCAAGCAGTAATGTCACATCGTCATTGTTACCAGCTGCTGATTCGGCTCGACAGTGATTGTGCATGTGTGTGTGTGTGTGTGTGTGTGTGTGTGTGTGTGTGTGTGTGTGTGTGTGTGTGTGTGTGCGTGTGTGTCAATCACAGTAAATGCATCACTGCATTTATAAATTTCACTTAGTTACAGTAAAACAATGGAGGTGTACCCACCCATAAAGGTGTTATGTTTAAAGGGTGGCACTGTCTGTGTGAAAGCAACTGGCCACTACTGTGATGTGATCACAGTTAAATCATTATTAGTTTGACATATCAGGTACAACGTATGCATAAAATGAGCTGATATACATTCATGTTGCCAAATTTCTTTCTATTAATCGAGTCAGAAAAATAGGTATTTCCGGTCAGAAAGGTGTTGCACTTGTGAGTGAGGCACTTTTTGTGAAAGCAATGGAGCACAACTTCCCTTTGATTACAAGTACTGCATCACAGATCAGATTTACCAGGATACGGGGCATGTGTGTCTTTGTGAAACAGCAAACTGATATTACTCTGTGAGCAAAATTTGAATGGAAGAAAAAACACAATTCATGTGTTGACTTTTATTATTATTATTGTTATTATTTAGTTCACATACCTATTGCAGTTTTTTTATACATTAGAATTTGAAAAACAGCCAGTGGTATACAGATGTGGCTTTCAACATGTATTTTCTTTCCTTTTCCTCATGGAACAAATACAGAATATGTTAAAATTCCAAATATACTGTGATGTTAAAAGATCAGTGCATAAACTCAATATATATTTGTCATCCAAAGAGAAGTTTATTTTTCAAGAATTTGAAATGGGCAGACAGAAAACTATTATCTTGAATTAACATTCATAAAGTCAGTGTGCAGTTGTTGTTCCATTACTTCAGTACACAGAACTACATTCCAAGTACAGCTTATCTCTGAAAATCTAAATATCTGTAAAAACCGTCATTATAAAGGATCAAACTGTTTCAGAAATATATTTCTGAATTGATAGTACCCACTTTAAGACATACATAGCCATTAGAATGTGCTAATCTAACAAGTTGTGTTATAATTTCTTCATGAGAGGATTTATTTCAGATTGGGAAATGAAATACATGTCCTAAACATATCTGAATTGAATTTTCATTATGTTAGCCTTAAAATGTATGTGTTTATTTAGGGTCTATATTACCTGAACAAAAACCCGACTGAGTGAATCTCAGTTGAGCGACACATAAAGAGTGAAAACTGCTAATATCGCAAGAATGAACAGAGATTATCATAGGGACTTCGTCCCTTTACTTCAATGTAGTGCAATCTCAGAGTTAGTATGTTTAAGTAGGAGGGGTGTGGGGGCACAGCCCTCCACGTGGGGGGTGCAGGGAGGCTTTCCCCCCTGCATAAAACAGTTAGTGAAAGTTTACTTGATTTATTTGTTAAATTTCACAGGTTCGAAATTAGCGGTTTTTGCTCTTTATGTGTCGCTCAACTGGGATTTGCTCAGTCGGTTTTCGTTCAGGTAATATAGACCTGTTTATTTATAGTAGTGCTTTATTATACAGGAAGAGTTCCACCATCACCCCCAAATGTGCCTGCCCTAATAAGTGCAAAATAATTTTGCCTCCTTTAACAATGAGATGCAACTGAATGCTTAAACGTGGCATGTCAGTCATAGTCACATTATATATTTAGACATCTAGACATAATTCTTTGTAACATTTTTAAGAACTAAAACCACAAACAGAAACTGATAAAACTGTAATCTCGTAAATACACAGTAATAATAAACAACAAGGATCACTGCTATAGAGAAGACAGTGCAGACACTAATAGCAGATGAGCACTTTCATTCCTTTAATTTACAAATTGCATTGGCATCAGATAAACTTTCTTTAAAAACTTCCCCTTATATTACAACCTTCATCCAATCAATTTGAAACATTAATTAAAAGCCAAAATCCAGTTTAAAAGTCCCATTCACTGTTCAATGTATAACCCTAATAATTTATAAATGTACAAAATCATAAAAACAATGAATGTAAATGTTATTACTAGAACTGTGGAACCAGCTGATAATAAATGCAATTATACAAAAAATAATTGTATCAATATTTAAATTCTGTGCACTTTCAGTGATAAAAGACTACTGATAGAAATTCTATTATTGATTTCTGAGAGTTAATTAGCATTAAGTAGTACCTGCCAGTATATTTCCCTATATTCTAAGTAGGATGATCCATTACCACCCCTATTGTTAACTGCCACTTTTTCTAAAATACAAAAAACAAACTTTTTAAAATTGGGACAATTACTAATTTGCCTAAAAAGTGTGTTAGTCTTATCTTTCCTCCGGATGGCATATATATGTTGTTAAATTCTCTTTCTAAGTTAGATCTCAGTTTTTGCCTCTACAGAATGTGGTACATGACCTGCAGGTTGTTACATAAATCACACCCCTCGTGCTGCAACCATAATTGCTCTGTATAGACATTCCCCTGTTGTAATTTCCTAAAATGATATCAATAGTCTCACATACGAATCTACACTCTCTACTTGCTCTGCATCTTTTCAGCCTGCCCAACTTACATGAGCCAATCCCAGAACTATTGCTCTTTTTGAATAAGTTTATTATGTTCTTACCCCTTCTGAAGACGATCCTTGGTGTTGGTCCTAGTTGATTAGTCACTTCAAATACCCCAGATACTCTACCCCAGTTCTTTTCTATTATTTTCCTAGCATTAAGAAAATGTTGGTCAAAGGTCAAAACCCAGTTAATGTTCTTATTGAACTAATTTTATGCTTGTCTAAAACATACGTCGGGGAATCTCAATAGTGGGGCATATTGAGTAACTCTTTCCCTTAAAACCCAGGTTTCCTGTTCTTGAATACGTTCTATAGGATAGTTTCTTTGTTTAAACATATCCTTTAAATTTAGTTCCTTACTCAAACACTCATCACCAGTGATTAGTCTTGATAATGTAAACATCTGACCATGCACCCTGTTCCTATTCTGCCAAGAGGGGTGATTAGTATTAAAGTGGAGAAAACTATTAGAATAAGTTGGTTTCCTATAAATCAATGACTCTAACCTTTTATCCTCAAAGTTTTTGTATAGATGAATATCTAAATTGTTGCAACCTCTGCTCTCAATAGTATGTGTAAAGGACAAGAAAGTAGCAGTAGAATTAATGTATTCCATGAATTTTGAAATTTTGGGTATGTTATCATCCCATAGAATTAAAATATCATCCAGGAACCTGTAGTTTTTGTAAACTGATTCCTTAAATTCTGATTCAAAAATAAACCTGTCAGAGCCAAAGAATAATACTGGCAAAATTCACGGCTGAGGAGGCACCCTTCACCACCCCTCTGGTCTGTTTAAAGTCCTCCCCCTCAAACAAGACAAAGTTATTTTTCAAGACTAATTCCATCAGAGTTGATATCACATATGCAGAATCTTGTGTAATATTTGCACCCAATGACAGTGCCTCAGTAAAATAATGCATTCCTTTCTCAGGAGGAATTGATAAAAATAAATCATTCACAGCAATACTGAGACAGATAATATTTTCCCTAAAGTCACACTCTGCTAAACATTTGAGTAAATGTCAAGAATCTTTGAGTGTATGTGGCTTATCTAAAAATTATTTTAAATGCCAGTTAATAAATTTTGCTAAAGGCTCCATTTTAGAGACACCTGCTGGCAAAATGGGTCAAATTGGTGGGTCCACTATAGACTTGTGGACCTTCGGTATTCCAAATAGGGAAGGAATTAGAGGTTTTGTGGGATGACAACATACACCAAATTGCACAAAAGCCCGTAATTTGTTTTAGGGAACCTTGATAAGCTCTCCAGAAAATGTAAGTAGCCATTAATACGTGTCAGGGGCACAACAGATTGCACATGTGCCTTTGGTTTGAAAAGACCAGAAGGCTGTGGATTCTATTTCCACCGCTGATGCATGAATTCATTTCTAGTAGTGACACTGTAATGCAGCATATGAGGGGCTGCATTCCTGAGTGTGCCATACTTTAAATGAGATAATAAACTGTGGCTCTATCTGTCTGAGTTGATGGTAGCTCAGGTGGATGCAAAAGATTATTTGGCACCTATCAAAAAGAATGGGGTAAGTTCCTCAATGCCCTGGCTAAATTTCCCCAAGTACTATAAATTTTACCGTGGGTCTCCTCTGAAAAGGAATTACAAACCTACTGGAACTGTCCCAGTTACCAAAGGATAAAATAAAGTTATATATATATATATATATATATATATATATATATATATATATATATATATATATATGGATCTACTTCCTTTGATCGAAACTCATTTGGTCAAAATTTCATATGACTGAAAACCAGTATTCAAGGCATAAAACCGGGATTTGTCCCCCTCCCCAATGTAGTGCGACCCTGGATTTGATATACATACTTAGGGAGGTGTTGGGGGGCACAGCCCCTACATTGGAGGGTGTGGGGGCGAAGCCCCCCACTATTTTCATTTAAAAGAAGAAAATAAAACAAAAAGTAGACATTTTAAATGAAAATAGGTGGGGGGCTGTGCCCCCTACACCTCCCAATGTGGGGGCTGTGCCCCCCACACCCCCCTAACTATATATATATATATATATATATATATATATATATATATATATATATGTCAACTCCAGGGTCGCACTACATTGGGAAGCGGGACAAATCCCAGTTTTATGCCTTGAATACTGGTTTTCGATCATATGAAATTTCGACCAAATGAGTTTCGATCAAATGGTCTGTTGATCAAATGAAGTAGATTCATATATATATATATATATATATATATATATATATATATATATATATATATATATTTATATACATATATGTATATTACCCCTTTGGAATGCTTACCAATGAACACTGAAAAACTGAAAGGTTAAGGGAAAGAGTAGAGGTGTAACTATTAATGTCAGGGGATATATAGCCTATAGATTTACTGTGTGCACCATTTTAATCCAGACATTGCCCAGAGATACCTTCTAGATTTTAGAAAGGAGAAGGAAAAACCTTGGCATAGGCATATCATAGTACAAAGAAAACTGTTTCGAAAAAATAATCTTTTCATAACAGTAATTCTACATATGAGAAATGAAGATGCTCAAGATGTTTTCAGCCCTTCACTGAGTCACATAATTTCTACAGAAGATTATAGTTTACAGTTTACAGGTTATAGGTTACATTTCTGATGACGATCTTGTGTATTAAAGAATGAAAGTGCTAAAATTATTTGCCTTATGTTATTTCCTAGTTAGCTGCCATATCGCAAAAAGGTTTTGCTGGTGTTTTCTGAGTTATTTTTAAACCTTATCAATTTCATTCAGTGTTGGAGAGTTGTAGTTAACAGTGGACAAGGACTAAATGGAATCTGGCAGAGTAAAACCTTAAGACTTCGGAGCTGCGGAACAGCAGAACATTTGCAAGAAACATTTTTTTAATTCAGTGCTTAAGCTGAAAAATAGCTGAAAAGTTTTTCGATTTTGTGTTGCCTGTAGGTTCATAGGTTCAAAGATAAGTACTAGACTAGCTGCCCTTTGTGCTATTCTAAGCCTAACCAATTTCCCTTCCAAAGGTGAGAATCAAGTCTTGTACCTTATATCCAAAAGGTTAACACCTTAAACACTATACCAGTCCCCCACCCTTATACCAGTCCCCCAACCAAATTTTGAGTTAACTGGGTTTGATCCCTGCATCAGCTGTCCTTTATCAGTTAAATGGGCTTGATCCCTGTATCACCTGTCCTTTATCAGTTAACCAGGCTTGATCCCTACATCAGCTGTTCTTTATCAGTTAACTGGGCTTGATCCCTGCATCAGCTGTCCTTTTTCAGTTAACTGGGTTTGATCCCTGCATCAGCTGTCCTTTTTCAGTTAACTGGGTTTGATCCCTGCATCAGCTGTCCTTTTTCAGTTAACTGGGTTTGATCCCTGCATCAGCTGTCCTTTTTCAGTTAAATGAGTTTGATCCCTGCATCAGCTGTCCTTTTTTCAGTTAACTGGGTTTGATCTCTGCATCAGCTGTCCTTTTTTAGTTAACTGAGTTTGATGACCCTGCTTCAGCTGTCCTTTTTCAGTTAACTGGGTTTGATCCCTGCATCAGCTTTCGTTTATCAGTTAAATGGGTTTGATCACTGCATCAGCTGTCCTTTTTCAGTTAACTGGGTTTGATGTCTGCATCAGCTGTCCTTTTTCAGTTAACTGAGTCTGATGACCCTGCGTCAGCTGTCCTTTTTCAGTTAACTGGGTTTGATCCCTGCATCAGCTGTCCTTTTTCAGTTAACTGGGTTTGATCCCTGCATCATCTGTCCTTTTCAGTTAACTGGGTTTGATCCCTGCATCAGCTGTCCTTTTTCAGTTAACTGGGTTTGATCCCTGCATCATCTGTCCTTTTCAGTTAACTGGGTTTGATCCCTGCATCATCTGTCCTTTTCAGTTAACTGGGTTTGATCCCTGCATCAGCTGTCCTTTTCAGTTAACTGGGTTTGATCCCTGCATCAGCTGTCCTTTTCAGTTAACTGGGTTTGATCCCTGCATCAGCTGTCCTTTTCAGTTAACTGGGTTTGATCCCTGCATCAGCTGTCCTTTTCAGTTAACTGGGTTTGATCCCTGCATCAGCTGTCCTTTTCAGTTAACTGGGTTTGATCCCTGCATCAGCTGTCCTTTTTCAGTTAACTGGGTTTGATCCCTGCATCAGCTGTCCTTTTCAGTTAACTGGGTTTGATCCCTGCATCATCTGTCCTTTTCAGTTAACTGGGTTTGATCCCTGCATCATCTGTCCTTTTCAGTTAACTGGGTTTGATCCCTGCATCAGCTGTCCTTTTCAGTTAACTGGGTTTGATCCCTGCATAAGCTGTCCTTTTTCTCTAGGCTCGCTTCACTTACACCTTGTGCCACAGAGAAAGCCTGCACTGCTGTAGTCAAATGCCTTTTCTGTGCAGTGAATATACCCAGAGTGAGACTAGGTTACACTTTATGTGCTATTCCCACATTACAGTAGCATTAAATGGAATCTATATACTGTCCCATAAACAGGCTTATTCTGACAAGACAAAGCAATGAAAAAATATTTGCTTTTAACTTTGAGAGGTGTATTAAATATTAGGACTTGACTTACTTTGTGAGAACATCTGGAACAGACACAGCCGAAGAAAATCCATGCCTCTGTGGATAGCTTGACGTTACTAATAATCCAAGCTTTTAAGTAAATATCATACTGAATGTTGACAGTTAGTGGATCAATAGTTGTGTTAAATGGAAAGGCTGACTGAGGTCATTCCTAGTTGCTGTCTCGCTGTAGTAAAAAGAAGTACTTATAAAAGGTGGTCCAAATGATTTTACTGATTTAATTGCAGAGAACTTTTGACAATAACATTTATCAAAACAGAAGGTAGAATTCAATGCTTTTTTAAACTTAGTAAATCTTGCTACTGAGCCGTTCTGTTGCTGATGGGCCAGAATCAAAGTAATTAAACTTTGCAAATTGTTTCTATTATACCTTCACATTGTGAAGCATGTCTGGGAGTTGTATGAGAAATGAGGCACTGGAGGCTGACACCTCAAGGCCGAAAGTTTACTATGCATCTCAGCATCATGCAAGGTATTTGTTAGGCTGTGGAATAAGGCTGTCATACAATCTGTCTTAGAGGGAAGCATGTTTCCTTGGGAGATAATTCTTTCAAAAAAGCTTGCCTGTAGTTCAGAAGCTAAACTAACAAGCTGGTTTTAAAAATCTTTAGTGACATCCATTATCTTGTGACTTAACTTTGAAGGGAAAAGGAAATATGATACTTTCTGAAAAGGCAATCTGTAGTTTTAAAGTGAGATTAATATCCAACTTGTAAAATCTTTAATGACAACAATCATTCCTGTTTATAGTGCTGAGAAATCTGCATGCGGCACTGAAGCATCTTTAAGCTTATTGAGTTTACAGAGCTTGTGTGCCCTGAATGCTGCATTTGGATATCCCTGGTTTGTAGCTCATTATTTGCCATCCTCTACACAGAGACCAGTTTGCATATAGCCAGTGCCTCCAGTTTATCAAGCTTCTACAATCATACAGTAGGTAAAAGCATGGTGCACATAGATTCCTGCAAAAAAGGAAACAACAAATCATGCTCTGTAAAACAGGACACCACATAATTTAATAACAATGAAGGGCCAGTTTGATGATGCAAGAATCTGGTTGGAGAGGATGGCTGGAGCTGTGCAGGGAACATATTTACTTGTTACTTAATGCTATTGATGAGTTTGCTAATGAGTTTTATCCTGTAGTGCAGTGTTCGATTCCATCTGTATCTGCTTGCATACAGTGCAGTTCTGAGCATGACACTTCACAGCAGGGTGTTCTTGGGTCATCCCAGTACAAACCTATGTATACTTAGTGAACCTAGCAGTTTATCAGATAAACAAAAAGTGACATACCTTTCAAGGAATCAAACAAGTGGAAAGCAATTGCCCAATTCTCAGCTCTAGCAGTTCATAGAATTGCCTTGTATGTACCAGCTACTATATGCAATTAAGAGAGTATTTAAGTAAAGTCCCACATATATGGCAGAGGGGCTTGTCTTTTGCAAAACACAATTTTAGATTTGTCAATTACAGTGGGACATGATTCATTGAATATGACTTGTCCAGTTTACTGTCTGAGGATTAGGGGACATTCAAAGAGACTCAGAAAAAAAATACATTTTCTCTATTAAATACATCTTGTATTAATGCTCTAGGAAAAAAGCCACCAATCCATTCCATTACAACAGCATTCTAAAGGGTTTCCAAAATAGGCAAAGTGAAGAGGCACACATAGATCTAGTGCTGCATGCAGTTCATATTTTTACTCTTGACTGATATAACCCCCAGTGACATGACTTATTCCCTTTTAAGGCTTTGTAGACTAGTGAAGTTAGCATGGATGATGTAGTTGATCTTTTACAGAAAGCTGATCAGCTCATTTGGTTAGAGGGTGGTGCTAATAACACCAAGGTTGATGGTTTGATCTCCAAATGGTATATTATTTATTATTTATTTTTATTTATTATTTTTTTTACATTTGTTAACCGGGAGAGTCTGACTTGGAACTAGCCAATTTTCAGCGGAGGCCCAGGGAAAAACGCTCCAGACGCATAGGTTCATAGGTTCATAGGTTCATACTAGGCTATCTGCCCTAGGGCATTTATAAGACTAGCCAGAGTGTGTTTGGCTTTCACCACCCATTTTAAATGAATTTTGCTATGCCCTTTTTCGAGGTTAGTATACGTGTCTCTGTCTAACAGTGACACAGAAGTGATACCTGGGGTAAACCTACGATCTCCCATCCACTCATTAAGATTCGTCTTGAAGAGAGTCAATGATGGACTCTGCCTAACCTGGACTGGGATTTTATTCCAGAGTGAAGGGAGCCTCTGAGTTATGAATCTGTCCCTCCAGCATGTCCTATTTATTTCAGTGCTGAGGTTCAAGTCTCTCAAGCGCGTAGCTCGATGGGATTTGGATTTTCTGAGGTGCAGCATGTCCATTAATTCCGGGTTGGACATGGCTTTATACATCAGGCACAGATCGCCTCTGAGCAGGCGGTATACCACTGAGTAGAGCTGGAGTTTCTTTAACTGGGCAGCATATGGCATCTGTTTGAGCCCTTTGATCCTCTTGGTGAGGTACTTTTGGGGTCTTTCCAGTTGCTGCAGGTGTCTGGTAAGGTACATCCCAAAAGGGGCATTGTACTCAATTATGGGCCTGATGAGGGATGAGTAAAGAGGCACGATGATCTCCCCTGATCTAGATGTGAATCCCTTCATGATTAGGTAGGCTATATAAAATGTTTTTCTAACCACTTTGGCCACGTGGTTTTCAAATGAGAGATTGCTATCAACTTGGGTCCCCAGGTCCCCAATTACTTCTTCCGTACTTAATGGATTACCACCTATGTGGTAATTTGTAGGCACTTTGTTTTTGCCAAAGGGGATGACTATACACTTTTTGGCGTTTAGCTTGAGGCCATGGCTCTGGCACCAGTTGTCTGCTTCTATGAGGCCCTTTTGTAGGATGCTTGTGTCAGCTGGAGGGTCGATTATGGCGCCTAGTTTGCAGTCATCTGCGAACTTGATCAGCCACAGTCCTTCCATGTTGGCCTGTACCTCCAAGAAATATATACCGAACAAGAGAGGTCCCAGGACTGAATCTTGTGGGATGGCACTTGTAACTGGTTTGGAGTCTGACATAGCTCCAGCAATTCTAACCATGTGGGTTCTGCCCTTGAGCCAGTTTGCAACCCATCTAGTGACATAGGGGTTTATATTTAAGCTGGTGAGCTTATCTATAGTGCCCGAGTGGGGTATTGTATCGAAGGATTTTGCGAGGTCCAGGTAGACTGTGTGGACCACCTTCCCCTCGTCAATGGCCTTGGTGACTGTTTCAAAGAAATCAACCAGGTTTAAGAGGCAGGATCTGTCCCTAACAAAGCCAAACTGGGTAGGATCCAGTGTCTGTAGGTCCCCAATATCTTTATTTATGAGGTCCATGATGATCCTTTCCATAGGTTTGCAGACCAAGCTAGTCAGGCTTATGGGGTGATAGTTTCCAGGATCTGTTGAGGCAACACCTTTGTGGAGAAGGACCACTGTTGCTGTACGCCACTCTTTGGGTACATATCCTGTAGTAAGGCTGAGATTGAACAGTAGTTTTATGTTTGGGTTTAGCTCTTCTTGGAGTTCATGTAGGACGCAGCCCAGGACACCGTCTGGTCCCATTGATGCTGTGTTTTTTGCTTTGGAGAGGGTGGCTCTTACCTGAGCATCTGAGATGTCAGGGGGGCAGCACTCTGCTGGGATAGATATTTGCCCTTTTGGTGGGGAGGGGGGGGAGTTTGCACTGAGGTGGGGGGGGGATGTTTGCACTGAACCTGTCAGCTAGGATGTTGGCAGTGTCTGTGGGTTTGGTGTATTTTTTGTCATTTTGGACTAATTCTGAGCATATCTGGGAATTCCCACCCAGGTTCCTAACATAACTAAAGAAAGCCTTGTGATTATCCTTAGTGTCCTGTGCAATTTTTCTCTCGAAGCTGGCCTTAGACGATTTTATGAGTGCCCGTAGTTTTTTGCTAATACTGGTCAGAGATGCCTTCCTTTTTTGGAATTTTGCTCTATCATGTAGTAGCTTCCTCCTTCTATTGTATAGTTTGTTTATGGCTGAGGTTCACCAGACAGGACGCCTGCCTTTGGAGGATTGAGTCTTGGTTTTATTTGGGATTGCATGATCCATGCATTCCTGAAGGTGTTCATAGAATGCGTTTATAAAGGATTCTGCGGTCTGGGCCGTATTTTCTACAGGCCCAGGGGCTTTGAAGGATTCCACCTCGGTTTTGAGGAGTGTGAAATTTGCTTTAGAGAAGTTTTTCACTGTGGTTTTCTGGGCAGGGGGTGGGGTCGGGATGTGAATATCCAGTGAGATTAGTTTATGGTCTGATCTTACCAGTGAGGGATACACTTCTGGTCTGGAGCATAGAGCCCCCATGTTGGTGATGATCAGGTCCAGTATGTTTTCCCCTCTTGTGGGAGTGGTAACAAGTTGTTCCATAGCATTTGAGTTTATAAATTCTAGGAACCTTTGGGCTAGGGTGTTGGAGCTAGAGTAATGCTCCCAGTCTATGTTTGGGTAGTTGAAGTCACCCAGTATAATGGTGTTTGGAGAGATCTTCATATTTTCATGTGTTCTCAGGAAGGCCGAGTGGGGTTCCTGGGTTTGTGAGGGTGGTCTGTAGCAGGCTATAAACTGGAAGGCAGTTTTACCCACTGTTAGTTGCACATGGATAGTCTCTGATGCTTTGTGCTGTGCCACCAACCTGGAGGTGTGGATATCATTGACGAATATTGATACTCTCCCTCCTTTTGTGGTTCGGTCCAAGTTTTGGGGCCGAAAAGCATGGTATGAGGTATAACCTGGTAGTGCTGGGGTGCTCTCAGGAGCCTTGAACCAGGTTTCTGTTACTGCACAGATATCGATGCTCTCCATGCTAAGGAGAGTTTCGAGTGCGTGCATCTTGAGGTTTAGACTTCTGGCGTTGAGTAGCATTACTCTTAGTTTCTTATCCCTTGTGATACCTATGGAGGTGGATTTGTCTTTTGAGCCTTGCCTAAAAAAGGCACTATGGGGGTGGCAAGAGCCTTTGCCAATATCCGAAAGCCCAGGGGTGACAGGTGCAAGCCATCCCTAGTGAAGGATCGTGGCTTGTCGAGCTTGTCATCCCAGGCTGACAGGCATTCGATCCCCTTTGAATGACACCAATACTTAAGCCAATTGTTGAAATTGATCATCTTGTCTTCATATTGTGGCATCATTCCTGGTGAGGGTAAGATGCTACTCAAGGTTAGGGTCATACCGGCCTGGGCTACATGCCGAGAGAGCTCCTCTATGTCTCTTTTCATGTAGTCCAGGGAGGTACATCTCAGGTCATTCACACCAGCATGGACAATGACTGAGTCATATTTCTACTTGCCTTGGAGTGACCTGAGTGCTTGTGTTATGTGGCGGATCCTAGCTCCCGACAGGCAGCTCACCATGATCTTCTCCTTGTTCAGCCTGGTGAGCGGGACATCAGTGTGCCTGATGATAGAGTCACCTATTACAGGTGTATCAGGTGTGTTGTTTAGCCTTAAGGACTGTGACTGTTCGGCACACTGGCTTTGTGAGCTATGTGTTGCATGTGTTTTCTTTTGGGGTAGCGGTTGCTTGGGTGTCTGCTTTGGAGGTCTCTGCTGCTTAGGCAGATATTTATTTAGAGCCTCCGAGTATGTTTTTGTGTGTTTATGCATTTGGTTTGCTGTCGTGGTAGGTCTATGTGAGACTGGAATTGTAGTGGGTGTGGTTTCCTTCTCCTCCTGACTGGTTACGCCAGTACTGAGTTGAGAGAGCTTAGCCTCCAGTTTGCCTATATGGTTGCATCTCTCACATGTGTTGGTATTTGTTGGGAGGAGGAGAGGGTTGTCTGTGTACATGAGGCAGTTGTAACATTGCCTCAAGATTCCCAGATTCACCAGCTGGACCAGAGAGGAGATTGACAACAGACATTGGGACATGCTAGAATAGTATTGGGAATTCCTTTATAATTGAAAAAAAAGGGCCAATGGGGAACAAGGTATTTTTAATGTGGGAGGAAACCGGAGCACACAGAGGAAACCCACATGAACGCAGGAAGGTCATGCAGACTCCGCACAGAAGGCACCCAAGCCGAGAATTGAACCAGAGAACCTCTTGCTGTGAGGCAACAATGCTACTGCTGCACCACTGCGCCATCCAAAACAATTTTAAACAATAAAATAGTAGTCTAAGGGCATACCTTTTTTAGTTTTTCAAATGTTGAGGGTTTCTAATCCCATAACAGGAATAAGTCATCACACAGTTATCATCCACAAAATTAGTATTACGTGTTTGATGTTTGCCAAAACTGTTCTCCTCAGCACCAGCAATGTACCTAGAATTGCCACAAAGCAATATCACTTATCTGTAGGCAGTATGTCTATTACTATTACCCATCTCCGAGTGGAGAACTGTATAAAACACAGCCAGTGTAACAAAAAACTACTTCCATTATGCCAATTTTTTTCTAAATGTAATGTAATGGAGCATGGAAAGTGTCACTGAAAAATATCAGAAAGAGTTGTGATTTGTTTTATTTCTAGTAACCAAAGTTAGCTATTTCATCTGTGCATTTGTCTTTCTTGTGCCTGAGCAAGTTATGTGCCTTGCCTACATTCTCCATTAAAATATTTCACCCAAACATTTTTGTAAAATGATATTGGCCTCGTCAAATGAAGAAACATCTCTGTTTGTGAGCTGTCTTATTGACCCACATGTGCTTTAAAACCTAAATTGCTATTGTTTTTTATCTTTGTATCTAAAGCAGAAGCAATAGACATTCTTTCGATGTGGAATCTATCCGACACCTACTTTGCTTTATTTGATTATTAAGACCACACTTTTCCTGTAATAGTTTTAATACATGCAGTGAATTTTCCTTCAGTTCTAGGAGAAAAGAATAGATGTACAGTCAAGTAGGTATAAAGAGCAAACAAAGTGAAAATAAATGGGAAAACGGTTACATGAAGCAAAGGAGTACTGACCACTTGAAGAGAAAAGCAGTATTTGAAGAGGTTTGAAGCTAACCTACAAGTATTGTCATTCTATAGATGCTAGCTGTGTAGTATAATTGGGATATAAAAACATAGTATGACTACATTGATCTGACACCAATCTATAGTCTCACACTACTCAAATGAGAGGTGTGTCAAAATGTGATACTTTGCACAGGCAGGTGTTTAAAGTAATTAAAGTAAATGCATAAATAAGATGACATTTTGTGGATTTGAAAGAGAACTGCTAAAGTAACTAAACATTTTTTCAGCTGATACTATCTTACTAGCTAATAATACACTCAAGCGCTATAATTAATTATTACTACCTGTTGTCACTAAGAATCATACAAAGTTTTTTTTCTATGAACACTGCCTTTGGAAATGGCATAACCTGAACATATTTTAGAGGATGTGCAGCCTGTGCAAGTTCACCCTGACTGGAAAACAAATGCTCTTCAGCAGGAAATGCCTTCTGAAAAACATGCTCAACACTTCACAGCAGTAATGCCCAACAGGGTGTATGTTACTGGGGCATTAACAGATGCCCAAGAGTGTTTTGAGGCCTTTATTTTTAAAGAAACAAACCAAAAAAAAAAACGTATTCCCCCCAGAAATTTTCAAATTTTCAAAACAGATTATTCATGTATCTTCAGTGCAGACCTTTCAACCCCTGAAGTCAGTCTTTAAATTTTAATTTAATTCCTTAAAATTGTTTACTTTCACTTCTAAAACTAAACAAAATGTAAATAGATGCATGATGAAATAAATCATTCTGTAATTAAAACAGAAGTGATATTTTTTTCAAAGTATTTGCATACCATTGCTCAAGCATTCTGAATCTAAATAGTCCATGGCAGTTAGACATGAATAGTGCATGACAGTTAAGAATACTAAATAGATACAATCATTAACAGACCTGGTCTTTCAGATAAGCACATTTTTGACTATGCCTGAAACCATCTAACTATGCAATCAGTACTAACTGCCGTACGAATCTTGTTCATTTTGAAAGTCTAACTGCTTAGCGAATCCAACAGTTTGGTACAGCCTGAAACAGGAAGTCTAAACATATTAAAACAGGAGAGTCGCAGGTTCCCTGTTGTCATAGGTTCTGCATATGGGGGCTACCAAGTTTTCACATTGTGCATTATGAGCTTACAGAAAAGGGGAAAGTGAATTTTACTATTATTTTCCATCTACTCTCACTTCTCCTAGTTTGTGTCACTTTGGAGTTGATGAATCCTAGACATTAGAGGAGTAGAGGTGTACCCCTACATTGAGAGGTGCAAAAAAGTACTTTTTCTGTGTCTTATGACCTCTGGAGTTTCTCTGTTTTGCGGCTGTGATCTTCTAAGTCTTTAGACCATTTATTTGACTTTAAGTGCATGTTGAATAAATATTACCCATCTAATCATATTAAACCTACCTGCTTGCAATAGCTACTTGTACTTTTTTGAAAATAAATATTGTCTAGCAATGTTGTGCTCATTTTTAATAGCTGCAGTCAGTGATTGTTTAATACTAGTAGAAAGTAATGAATTTTCCAGATCTTAACTGCTTCAGTAATAATATTTCTGAAGGATCGTAATTACTTTATTAATATATTGTCTCAAACTTGAAGTTATACTGAAAACAGTATATTTTGTAGTCAATAAATTCCTTGTTTTTTTGTCTTTTTCTTTGTATCACAACTACTAATGGTATAGTCATCCATCACTTGTTTTAATTTACATAAAAAGCAAGAAGATGGATTCTGAAATCAGTCTTTAAGAAATGTGTTTAGGTACTATATAGAGTTTCTGCCGTCTCTTAGGAAACCTGAATACAGTATCTCCAATGCTACTTCTTTATTAAGCAGTTCTTGTGTCTTTCCCAGGTGAGCACATAACGCTTTCAGCAAATATGGTAGCTTTGATAGAATCACGTTTGATTGATGCGATATTTCAGTGAATTTCAGTAATGAAAAACATTAAATTCTCCCCTGACTGAACTGGAGAGCAGGTTCTTCACATCCTACATAAATAGGGGGATTCACCCTCTTAATGAATGCAATAATTTCAGAGGTTATACCACCTCAATTTAAAATTTGTTGAAGTATTTAACTGATGAGAATTATTATGATTTCATGGCCAACTGCATCTCTGAACTAGTGTACTTGCCTGTAGACAGCAAAAAAGTGAGAACTTACTGTATTTAAAATATAGGTGCTTGTCAGGTAGATTAATGCCCATTAAATGGTGGCCCGTTATCAGTTCTCTGAATTGTAAGTATTGCAAACGATGAAAATATTTTGTCCATGACAATAACAATAACATTTGTAGATTCATTGAATGGGTGCCTGCTCTAACCATCACTTATTTAAATAATCACTAGTAGTCAAAGCTGTAAGCATCTGCATTATTTTCTTTCTTTGACTATGTCAGCAATTCTAATATCTGAATAGGTACCACTGACTTGTTTTATATATCTGACTTGCATATCATGTAACATTTGCTCACATATCAAATGTGTAGCAATATACCTTTTGCTTATACTGTCACTTGTTGAGTCTAACATGCAATCTGTAAAAACTGTGGCTTGTGACTGAGGGAGAACTAAAGTGATTCCTTTTAGAAAAAAAATTATGTTACTACAGACGATAAGCTCATGTAAGCCTATTTCTTTGGAATCAGAGCATTTTGCTTGCCATCTCTGATTTTATACCATTGTTGATTTAACAGTGGGCTTTAACTTCATGAAATGTTACACTCTTATATATGTAAAAAATGTAGCACCATTCATTTTGTAAATAAAACAGTTTCACTTACCGTATAGGACATGCACCCCTCTACTCAGACACTGTTTCATTGTTTTAAGGGATCTGGGTACTCTTGCTAATAATTCCTTATCATTTGAATATCATGTCTCCACAGTAGTTTGGAAAGTTTTTTATTTGGCCTATCTAACTTCCAAAGGTATCTCCACTGGATCAAAAGAAGTCCTAATCCCCTTTTATTCATATCTTATCTGACCTTTTTTTTAACATAATGTACCTTTTGGCATGTATTTTTCTAGACATCTCACATAACTTTAGACATCTCTGAGATTCATTACTAAAAAGATCAGTGACCCCAAAAATCTTAGTTATCAAGAGACTAGCGCCCCTTTCTCTGTACTCAGTCTCTTACAGACTCCTCAATGAAGATCTGTGTCTAGTGTTTTGACACATGAAGGCTCCAACCCTATTTGACCTCTCATTTCTTTGCAGAACATTAGTGAAATAAAATCATATGCCAATGCATTCCCCACCTCTGGAACAAACGTCTACTAAATGTGAAGCAGAGTACTACCCATACCACCTTCAAGGTCACCCTCGATAATTGTATGGGCAACCTGAAATTCTCTCCAAGCCTATCTTGTCTTGCCCTTCTAGAGGCTGAAGGGAAATTATGACTAGGGCTTTTTGGATAGGCTTGAAATGGTCTGCAGATTGGTTGCATAGTACTTGCATATGAGCTTATATCTATCTGTGCGTTTTTTTTTTACAGTGAAAGTTACGTGGAGTGCACTAAATACAATAAAGATTGTGAGTTTGCTAGTTACTATATTTGTTGCTTGTGAAATCTGCTATATTTTTGTTTCCTTTTATAAAAAACAAAATCATCAAAAGGCTGTAGTCTTAGCAACATCTTTTATTTTTAGTGGTGTCTTACAACTGTGTTTATTTATTACTTCAAACAGTTTACAGTCTCTTCCTAATGCAAATTTAGGGACATACAAAATAAAAACGTATACAGCTTCAGATTATTATATTTCTTCCATTTCTTCTTCTGCCAGTGATCTGCTGTTATATACAGTGTGTTTGACATAATCCTTTATTATAAACAGTTTCCAGACTAACTGGACATGCATCTACAGCAAGATGTGTTACTTTAGTAGCCTCAAAGTATGACTGAACTTGTTCGGAAACTAAACAATTTTAAGTATTTGCAGTGCTTTATAAGGATCCTCGGCCCATGATCAGGGTTTCTGTTTGGGTCTTTGAGTAATTATACAATGTTTTTAATAATTCATGGGCTGTAGTTGTCACTTAAAAATACCAAATGGTTACTGGAGCATTGGATATTAATGCATTTTTAAGGCCTTGATTTTCACTTTTATGGGTAACAAAAATATCCTTCTTTGAAAATAGAGGCGTGGGTTTCCTCCGGGTACTCCGGTTTCCTCCCACATTCTAAAGACATGCTTCTGGAGCATTTCTCCCCGGGCCTCCGCTGAAAACAGGATCTGTGGAACCTAGTCGGATATTCCCGGTCAACAAATGTTAAATAAAAAATAAAATAAATAAAAATAAACTCTAAACTTTGCAATGTAGAATTCACATTTATCTTCATATAAATGTATTGAACTGAGTTAAGCTTTTGGAGTTCTTTCCTACATTTATGTCATGTTCTTCCTGTGACTTCTAACATATAGTGATGTCAGTAAACTTGCATAAATCATCTTTTCTTCCTAGCACCTGTTGAATAGTATTTTTTATAATTCCAGCTGGTGTGATAACACAAGATGTAATACAATTATGCCTCCTAATCATACTCATGTTAGGAAAGTTTTTATACACCTGTATTCTGCTTAGGACTTGATTCATAGGAGTGTAGGATCATAGCAGGTTACCAGGCTATTGGTCTTGAGGCCCTTATAAGGCTAGCCAAGATTTTAGCCCATGTTTAGATAAGTCAGCACCCAATGCCCATGTTCAGCAGGGCCACAGGTGGAATCACAGGGGTGTATTTTCTGTTTCCCATCCAGTTATCCAGGTTGAACTTAAAAAGGGATAATGAGGTACTCTGCTTGACATGGAGATGGAGTCTGTTCCACAGATGGGGGTGTCTCTGGGACATAAATCTATCCCTGCAACAAGTACTGTTGATGTCATAGACCAGGTTGAAGTCATACATGCAGGTTACTCGAGTGGAGCTTGACTTGCGGATATGCAGCAGTCCCGTCAAGGCAGGGTCTGAGATTGCTTTGCATGCCAGACAGAGGTCACCTCTGAGGAGCCTGTATGAAACTGAGTAGAGGGACAGGGCTTTTAGCTTATCTGTGTATGGTAGATATTTGAGGCCTTGGATTCTCCTGGTGAAGAACCTCTGTGGTCTCTCCAGCTGCTGCATGTGCTTTGCGAGGTACATGCCGAAAGGGACATTGTACTCAGTAATGGGTATTATAAGAGAAGAATACAGGGATGTTATGACATCCTTGTTCCTGGATGATATACCCTTACTTATGTGGTGGGCCATGTAGAAAGCTTTCCGTACAACATAAGCAACATGGTGGTCAAAAGTCAGGTTGCTATCAACCTGGGTGCCTAAATCCCTCACAAGTGATTGCGTGCTTAGGACATTGTTATTAATATGATAATTTGTGGGGACATCACTCTCCCCAAAGGGGATGATGATGTTTTTTTTGTAATTCAGCTTGAGGCCATGTTTCTGGCACCGGTCATTTGTTTGGGTGAGACCCTCTTGGAGGATGTCCACATCACTAGGGGAATTGATGACAGTGCCCAACTTGCACCTCAGAAAAGTATATCCCAAATAACAGAAGCCCCCAAGACCGAACTCTGGGTACGCCGCTTGTTATGGGTCTACTTCTTGAGGTGGCTTCCCCTATTTTGACTAGGTGGGTTCTCTCAGTGAGCCAGTTTGCTACCCATCTGATAACATATGGAGTTATGCCTAGTTGATGCATTTTATCTATTATACCTGAGTGGGGAATAGTATCGAAGGCCTTGGCCAGGTCAAGGTAGATGATGTACACCGTTTTACTCATCCATGGCTTTGATGACTGTCTCAATGAAGTCGACCAAATTTAATAGACATGATCACCCCTTGACAAAACCAAACTGTGTGGGAGCAAGTTTTTGGAGATTGCCAATGTCCATGTTAATGATGTCTATGATAATCAGTTCCATGGTCTTGCAGATCAGGCTAGTTAGCCTGATGGGTCTATAATTCCCTGGATCGGTGGACGCTCCACCTTTGTGCAAAGGGATGTCAGCGGTTGTCCTCCACTCAGCTGGGAATGAAGCCGATACTCAGGCTTTGTGTGAATGGGTGATTAATGGTGCTGCAAATTCCTGCCTGAGTTCATGTAGGATGCAGCCTGGGATGTTATCAGGTCCTGTGGAGGCTGTATTTTTTGCCTTTGAGAGGGCAGTGATGATCTTCTGTTCCCTAGATAAAAAGGGGAAGGGGACAGGTACTGGTGATGTCTTGATTTAATGTTGGGGGAACAGAGGGGTAAAGTTTTTGCTGAATCTGTCAGTCAGCAAGTTGGCTGTATCAACAGCATTTGTGTATGTCATGTCTTTGACCACTAGTTCTGAACAGATTTGGTTGCTTCCTTTTAGATAGGGGACATATGTCCTTTGAGACTGCAGACATATGTGAAGAAGGCCTTATGATTGTCTCTACTAGATGTGGCCAATTTGGACTCAATGTTTGCTTTGGAGGATTTCACTAATGCTCTTATTTTCCTGCTCAGGCTAAGAAAAGATTGCTTCCAATTCGGCACCTGCTCCTTCTTGGACCTAGATAGAGTTTATTTATTGCAGACATCCACCAAACAGGTTTATTCTTCCTTACGAAGGATGATTTTGTCCTGTCAGGTGTTCTTGATTCGATGCATCTATATAAATGCTCATATAGTACTTTGGTGTAGCTTTGGTCATTGGTGCCAGTTCCTACAGAGGGGTAAGGGGCTGTAAAGCTGTTTATAACATCCCTCAGGAGTTATAATCAGATTTAGAGAAGGTTTATGTTTGACCCTAGCTAGAGGGGGGTCAGGGGAGATGGAGACTTTGAATGTGACTGCTTTATGTTTGGATCTTACTAGGGAGGATGATACTGTAGTGATGCTGCAGTGGTAACTCATGTTGGTTAATACCAAGTCCAAGATATTATCACCTCTTGTGGGGGTATCGACTAGCTGTTTCAAGACATTTGCATTAACAAAATCAAGGCATCTCTGGGCATTTGTATTGTGTTGGCATGAGTAGTTCTTCCAATCTCTGTTTTGGTACTTAAAGTCACTCAGGATCAGAGAAAGGGGTTGAATCTTAATAGATTTGAAAAGGTCCAGATAGGCAGAATGGGGGTCTTGAGTCAAATTTGGAGGCCGGTAGCTAGCTATCATTTGACTAGGGGTCTTGTCAATGGTTAACTGCATTTGGAGTGTCTCCTGTGCATCATACTGTTTGACCAGCCTGGTGGTGTATGTGTCTTTAATATATATTGAAACGTCACCTCCTTTGGCTCTACTGCTCACAGTTTGGGGTCTGAATGTATGACAGGGTGAGTAACCAGGTAAGGCTGGGGTGCTCTCTGAAGCTTTGAACTAGGTTTCTGTGATGGCAGAGATGTCATCATCTTGCAGAGTTAAGAATGCTTGCAATGAGTTCAGTTTCATGTTTAGACTCCTATCATTTAGCAGCATGACCTTTAATTTGTGTTTTGTAGAAATTTTTATATTGGTAGTTTTGACCTCACCACTTTTCCTAAAAAAGGCACTATGGGGAAGGTAAGAGCCTTTGCCAGAAGCCTGAAGCCCAAGTGAGACAGATGCAGGCCATCTCTGGCAAAGCATCATTGTCTGTCGATCATATCTTCCCAGGCTATCAGGTACTGGACCCCCCTGGAATGACACGAAAAACTAAGCCAATTGTTAAAGTCAATCATTTTCTGTTTGTATTGAGGCATCATTCTGGGTGATGGTATGATGCTGCTTAAGGCTAGGAATATACCTGCCTGGGACACATAATCAGTGAGCTCAATCATGTCTCTCTCATGTCATTCATGCCAACATGGACTATAACAGAGTCAAAACAGTACTTGTTGTTGAGAGACTTGAGTGTGTATGTGATATGGAAGATTCTGGCACCTGAAAAACAACAACCGTGACTTTCTCCTTATCCAGCCTGGTGAGAGGCACATTTGTGTGTTTCTCATTGGAGTCTCCTATGACTAATATATTGGATTTATGTTTAAACCTTAGTGACTGTGAGACACAGATGTGTGGACTATGCATGATATGTGGTGTGGAGGGTTGTGGAGATTGCGTGTGTTTTTGCCTCGGAGGCCTCCTTTGTTTTGGTATGTTTTTGTTGAGAACCTCTTCATATGTGGGTGTGTGTTGTATCGATGTGGGTGGTGTTTGAGGGGAGTCTATATTAAAATCATGAAGAAGTGTTACATCAAACGCCTCTTCAGCAACACATAGTCCAAAGTCTGAAAATATGGAAGGCTCAGGCCAGCGATTTTTTTTTCCAGGGAAAAAAAAATCACTTGGCCTGAGCTGTAGCATTGCCCTTTACCCCACTGTAGTGCGATCTCGGAGTTGGTATATTTAGTTTGGAGGAGTTATGTTTTAAGTAGTCTGTGTGTGTGTGTGTGTGTGTGTGTGTGTGTGTGTGTGTGTGTGTGTGTGTGTGGTACTAGCGATTTCTTTTCAAGGGAATGAAATTGCTCTTTTGATCATTCGCGATTTAGTGCGTTCGGTCTTTATGCGACGGTGAAGAGGAGTTCGATTTAACGCCTCTTTGCAATTTTAATATAGACCTGTTTGAGGTATAGTGATTGTGTTGACAACCTTCTCAGTGCCAGATATACTGGCTTGTGAGGGAGAGATCATAGACTCTAGGTTCCTAATGTACTTGCATCTCTCACAAATTGTGTTCCTATGTGGGTACTAATAGTTGGTTGTCCGTGTACATATGGCAGTTGCTACATTGTCTCAGGATCCCCATATCAACCAGACTGGCTGGAGAAACTGTAGGAAATTGTCCATCCATATTTGTCAGACTCTGAGAGAGAAAGGCCATGGAGAGCTAAGGGGTAGGCCTAAAGCCCAAGTGCTTAAACCAAAACTAAGATGCTTAGAATAACACAATTTAAACAGGCTATAGACAAGCAGTAATAAGTGCAGCAGAAAAGATGCAATTGAACACTTTAGAGAACAGGCAGCAAGCAGCAGAAAAACAAGATCAGTTAACAGAGTAGTAGAGGGAAACACAAATGCAGTAAAAACAGCTGAATAAAGTGTTTTTTTTTAAGTAAAGTGGAAAGGGATAGAGGAGGAACATTAGATAATTCAGGGTTAAAAAACTAAGGGGGTTGGCCTTCCCAAATGATCTCTCTGTATTAGTTAGAATGAGCTAATGAGACGAGACTGGGAGGAGTGTCCCAGATCAAATTTGTAGTAGGGGCGGGCAACTGTAAAAGCCACCAAGTTTAAGAACACAACAGCAATTGGTAGGAGGGTGGGAAAAAATTCAGACAGAAGTCAAGCAAATATATAAATGCAGACACAAATAGGTAATAATTCAGTCAAACAAATAAGTAAAAACAGCTCAGTAGTGTTAAGAATCACTGAAACAGATCAAGTGCAAAAAAAAAAAAACATATATCAGCTCTGTATTTCCAGATTGCTTAATAAGTAGTTTCAGTCAGACACGATGTAGCTTTTAGCAAGAAAAGCACAAAATCACACAAAGGTAATACTTTTATATCAGCAAAATAAAAGACCCTTCCAAAGCCAAGCCCTGAGGCAATCAGATAATGCAAAAGCTTTTTGACCAGTAGTTCCACCGTAGAAATCATTCACTTCAAATTCACTGCTGCCCCAGAAAGTTATAAAGGACTCCCTATGTGAAACCAGTTAACTCAAGCTAAAGTGCTATGCCAAATGCTTTAAAACAGAAAAAAAAAATTACAGCAAAGACCAGGAAACAAAAAAGGTCAAGCAAATATATAAATGCTGACACAGATAGGTAATAATTCAGTCAAGCAAATAAATAAAATAAATAAAAATAGCTCAGTACTGTTAAGAATCACTGAAACAGTTTGATCAAAAGCAAAAAAATATACTTATGTCAGCTCTGTATTTCCAGATTGTTTAAGAAGCAATCTCAGTCAGGCACAATGTAGCTTCTTGCAAAATAAGCACAAAATCACACAGAGGTAATACTTTTAAACCAGCAAGATAAAAGACCCTTCCAAAGCCAAGCCCTGTAGGGTTACCACACATCCCTCTTTGTGAAGGACAGCCCCTCTTTGGGCAGTTGTGTCCTGTCAAAACATGAGAATTGTCCTGAGATATTAGAACAAAAATATGTCCTTAATATTTGCATAAAACATTTATTTTTGTGTCTGAAATGCTTAAATGTTATATGAAGTAGCATAAGGAAGTCAAATGTTACATGAATAAGCTTTTATTTTTGTAAAAAAGGTGAAGTTCTGTCCTTTGCACTGGCCGTGGGTTTGTTTTGTCCTGCACAATCTCACATTTCTCAAAAAAATGCCCCACTTTGGGCATTTGAAATGGTGGCGACCTTAAAGCAGTCAGATAATACAAAAGCTGTTTGACCAGTGGTTCCACCCTAGGAAATGGTTCACTACAAACTCCCTGCTGCCCCAGAGAGTGGTAATGGACCCCCTGTGTGAAACCAGTTAGCTCAAGCTAAAGTGCTGTGCTAAATGCCTTAGACCAGAAAAATATTTACAGCAAAGATCAGGAAACAAAAAAGGTCAAGCAAATATATAAATGCAGGCTCAGATAGGTAATGATTCAGTCAAGCAAATAAATATAAAACAGCTCAATACTGTTAAGAATCACTAAAACAGATCAAGTGCAAAAAATATATCAGCTCTGTAATTCCAGATTGTTTAAGAAGCAGTCTGTCAGGCGCAATGTACCTTCTAGATTCTAAATTACTGGTCATCTTTAATTTTTCTGCATTGTATTTACATCTCCAACTGTTAATATGTCATATATGTCATGGGACAGGTGGTAATTATTGCTCCTATAAACTTGAAAATTGCTAGAATAACATGTTTCTGTTACCATGCATTTTCTGAAGGCAATGAAGTTTGAAACTCAAATGTGTGTCATTGTTTAATGACTTCAATCCTCAGTGAGTTACCTGAAAACAAAAAACACTTTATGAGCAGTAGATCAAATGTTTGAGGCAAACAGTTGGCATTCTGCAAAAATCTGGATAGTTGAGAGGACGTTTTCAAGATATTTTATCGCCTTATGCCATTTTGGGCCCAGGATAAACTTTTTCACTATCTAAAATAAATGCCACTTGGGCTGGCTGCACCACAAACGTTATTATAATACTAATCTCCTTCCGTGTTTAAACTTAAAAAACGTACATATGTGCAGCTCTGACTTTTATGAACTTTTAAGTAGCCTTGTCAGTTTTCTACGCTAGACCTGAATAATACAGTCTTACTAAACAAAGGAGCAGAAAGTGTGACAGGATAATCCAATAACAGCAAGGTTATGCTAAGGATCCACAGGAAGGCTCTCAAACAGTATATTTATTCTACAAAATAAAATAATTAAGTGTTTTTTGTCATAAAAGATGGACCTCTTCAAAACTAGTAGCAAAACCCAATTGGTTCCTTTTGAAAAGAATATAAGTGACATGACCAAAGTCTGAAAGGCGTAATAGTACTGTGTAATAAGTAATGCAAAATTTATAAATGTTTGTACACTCAGAAACACTTATTTAAAAGCTAAAAAAGCCGGTGCTTATAAAATTCATAAGGCTTATAGAACTTTTTGGAGTAAAGTTTGTAACTAACTTGTAATTTAAGTTCAGTGTTGCCAAAATGTCTTGTAACAGCTGAGACAGTTTAGCAGCTCTGTGTTTGAGCACACTAATAGAGACTAAATTATTTAACCCAGGTGTGTTGGTAGCATCTAGGTCCAGTTATTATGTTAGTTCACAGACTTTAAGATGCAACTCCCAAGGTCCATCTGTGGGGTCACTAGAAACTTTTTCAAAAGTATAGAAATGGAAACCTTCAGTGTGGCGGTTTGTTGTGCTCCTATATAATGTATTGATATTGTTTTTAGTGGTTGTGAGCGTTCATATATTCACTTACAAAAAAATCCTCAGAGTCTTTCCTACTTAGAAGTAGGGGCATAAGTTACATGTTGCAAGATAGACAAAACCTTTACTACTACAATTAAAATGCCAGATAAATTAAATCATTCTGTCTTGCCCTTACATGGATGATCTCTCCCTCAGAGAGCAGTCGGTGTTGTTGCCAAAGTATCCACTTATGAGTTGCTTTCTTTCTCCTAGTAATACACGTTCTGCTTGACTTTCTGCAGTCTCCTTAATGTTTTCCCTCTTTTGTATGCCAAGGCAGGTTTTTCCACCACTTTTTCCTCCACCTCTGTGTATAGAGTGAATATTTTCCAGTTGATAATTATAATTCATTTTGTTGCCCATGATTCATGGCCATAATTCAAGATCATTATTTTTTGAAAATTCTTAGGACTGGGGCTTCAGTTGGAGTACTGTGCAAATTCATTACCCTTTGCCAAGCAGTGGTACATATTTTGTACTGCACTGCTGAATAATTTCTTCCTGTAAAGCATTGAACATATCGGGGATGACATAATGGAGAGTTCTTCAGTCTGTGTAAAGAACAAGCTATAGTGGATGTGATTCTGGCAAACCTAATAAACCGTCCATTCACTAAAGGGTGATGACTCATATAGTACAAACAAGAGTTTGAAAATGTGTTTTTTTCTGTACATTGTTGAGACAAAGGTCTTATTTGCCCTGTATTTTAGTATCATTATATCCAAAAAATGCATTTCTTCTTCAGAAAGACGGTGAGTAAATATCAGGAAGTTACTGGTAGTGCTCCTGCCTCTGGTTCATACTTCCTTTGCATAAGATGCAAATTTCATCATGGAACAAAGTGTAAAGGAACCAGTGCTCACAAACCATCTGGTGGTGTGAGCATTTGCACTAGATAATTGTCACCGTGAAAGTGACACCATGATACCATGTGCAAAAAGTGGGAAAAAAGGGTTGTCAGTCAGTGAATGGATATGCTCCCTTAGCAATAAGACTAAGTTTGTATACACGCTGCCCCCATGGCCACTTCTTGATGTTGTTGGTAAAATATCCTTTCAAAGTAAATCTTATTTTTCATCACAATCTCCATCAGTTCCATCCCTAATTTGGTTTCATATGCAGAAAGAAAGTTAGCTATGCAGACAGCATCTTTGAACCACTCCATCCCCACAGAATGGGGGATGACTGAGGACAAGTCAGTGACATCAGTTATGAAAAAATGAGGTCATCGTCATATAGGTCATTCTTTAATTACTCAAGAAAATAACAGAAATCTTTTAACATATGGGGCAGTCACTTTCTGGGAGCATATATTTCTGTTTAATTCATGGAGCAGATGGACTTGATTCTGAATTATAGAGAGCCACTCTGTAGACATGTAAGGATTCCTTCTCGTGTGTGTGTGTGTGTGTGTGTGTGTGTGTGTGTGTGTGTGTGTGTGTGTGTGTGTGTGTGTGTGTGTGTGTGTACATTTTGAAATCATATAGTACATCTTTCCAGTCTGCTAAAAAGTAAAACATTGATCATTCAAAACTAAATAAGAGTATAATTTCATCTGTGACTCATGTTATTCTTTTGGATTAAATACATTTAAAATTTGCAGTTTTTTGCAGCTGTCAGAGTTATGCATTGTTGTTTATAATATACTGTAGGACATAATGTTGTGAATCAACAACATAACAAAAGGACAAATAAACTAAATGCAAATGTAATTGTTTCGCATTCTTCTTTATTGTCACTAAAAAATCCATAGCGTGGAGTGTATATCCTGACATGCTCTATTGTAACCTCTCTACATTTTCATGAGAAATAAATACATTTTACAAGGATTATAAGACATTACAGAAAATGAATAGTTTGAGGTGCTGAGAAATTAGTGATTGCATTTAGTTTCCATGTGATACGTTTTGCAGATAGTGCCTTTCATATTTTAACAGAACTTTATTTTAATCTTGATTTTAAAATTTCATCAGGAATTAAAAATATTAAATCAGTATGTTTTGCCATCAACATCTTTGAAGTAAAGACATACTTTTTTTTTATTGCAGGGCTCTGTAGGGCTTCCAGTAAGTTGTCGGGCATTAGTTTAACATGTTCTGTTTCTAATGCTCAGTCAGGCACGTTAACCTGTGAACTCCAAAACTGCCCTTACTGTGCCAGTGTTTTGGAAAACCCTGAATTAGAGATCAGTGAATCAGAGAGTGGCGATTCAGATCATGAAGCATTTTATGAATTCACACAAGATTTGAGACATACAGACCAAAGAGATCATATACGACAGAAGAAGAAGAAACCAAAGAAGGATAAAAACAAAATAGCCCAGCTCTGGACAAGGTTCTGTGAAAAACTAAAAAGAATTGTAGAAAGCAAATATTTTAACCGTGGGATTATGATAGCAATTTTAATCAACACTTTGAGTATGGGGATCGAATATCATGAACAGGTAAGAGTCCACTTTTGCCAACTATTACTACGTTTGACTTAATGTTTTAAATGCAACTGTAGGACTGGTAAAATGCATGTTGTTTCATAAGTGAATGATTTGCAATATGTTTTTTTCTTAAATGGACAGTATTTCCTAGCTCTGGAATAATCATTTTCACATTGTATATTATAACCTAGTTGACTGAGAGGACTTAACATCTGTGTGTCAATCATATAATCATATCGGATGCTTCAGTAAGGACATGTTACATAGCTACTTAACTGCATTTTCACCCTCATAAATGCACATTGTTACCTTTTGACAACTTTCTTTTGTCATTCATGTTGATGATGATGATGATGATGATGATATATTGCTCTTTGTATGGATTACTAGGCGTTCATTATACAGGTTGTAGTATGATGCCACAAATTAAAATTTGGGGTTCTTCGATTCTCCATATTGAACATTACCATATCAGAAAAGCTGATCTTTTTCCCCAGAATATAGAAATCCTTAGTTAGGTAAAGGCATGTAAAAAAAAATCAGTTTCCCCCATAAAAAAAAAAAATAGATTTTTTTAAACGATCTTCTGAGTTTGCTGATTACTATCTGGACTGAGAATCAGCAGCAAAACAGATTACTTTGCTGAATGTTACTATAATTAATTTATGAAGCTCCCAATTGAATTTCAAAATATTATGGTATTCATTGCATAAGTCGCCATGTTGTTGCATTGCTATTATCAGTGTTAGCGACATTTGGCTTACTACGCTTAAAATTCACCATAAATACACAATTACGCTGACAGGGAATAATATCTAATGTAAAGCAAGGCTTTCAAAAGCATATTTTCACCTTCTGAATCCACCTACAATCATCTTACAGTGACCTTTAAGTACCTATGTGTACCTGGTTATGATTTTTGTAAGTGTCATGGGTGACAAGGAATCTTAGTGCAGCCTCCCCAATAAATATATAAATTAATTAGTTGTGGTTTGTTGCTTAATTAATTATGCATCATTCTTCTGCCTGCTGAATAAATTCTAGCTGATGAGCACATCTTTACAGCTGATCTTGTTGATTATATATCTACAAAAACTTAACTATCTGCTTGTGTAATTTAAAAAAAAAAACAGTACAACAATAAGGGCTGACACGTGACAATCTTTACCTTCTCTTAATTAAATTCACTTGGTCTGACATCAGTGTACTTAGGGAAATTACACAGGTGTGTTGAAGGTGTTTGGGGATTAGTGCTTCTTCTCTAAAGTTAAACTTAGACCTAGTATCTGTTTAATTGTAAACAAGATAGTTTTGAATCCGTTTTTTAAGGAATATAAATGCAGCAAAGCATGGCCTAGTGAATTTCAGAACTGCTGATATTATTTGACAGCTATTGAAGTCACTCCATAGGAAACCAGCACTTTCTACAGTGATATGCACTGGGTCTCAGTAATGATAAATGTGAAATTTGGGGAGCAGAGGCAGTTCAGTGCTAGTAATAAAAAATGTACCAGACTTGTACAAAGTAGATGATGTCTGTGATAAAATTATTTTGTCAAAGTCATTTCTCCATTATTAGGGTATGGAATAGTGGTATGGACAATCAAACCCTCCTCAGACCATAAGCTTGCAACCCCACAGTTTACCTTCTTGTACTTCCTGTTGTTCCTCTGTGTCTCTAACTGGTGTTGTTGGCATCAAGCACTTTTGACATCCACAGTAGAACTGGCTACAGACAGTCCTCTGATGGTCACCTCCTAGTACCCGTGTAATCTGTTCCTAGTGCTCTTTGTATCACGTTCCTACAAAAGCCTCACCAGTATTGCCTACAGACACCATCTCTTGGTCACTTCCTATCACCTGTGCGCTTAGCTGGCACTCACTGTATCAAGTGATTGTAAAAGCTTCACTGGAATAGGCTGGGGTTTGGTATAATGGTTACAGTGTTTACCTCACAGACACAAGGTACATTGTTTGATTTTCATTTTTGAAAGGGAACTTGGCTAGGTAGCCACAGTTACCACCTAGTAGCCCCTGTTGTGCTTGTAACCCCCCCTCCTGTCCCCCACGGATCTACCTACTAACCATCTTCTTCTGCTGATGATACTTGCCCTTCCTTCTCTCACCTTTATTTATGTTTTTACTGGACACTTATCACGTCTTCTATATCCCATTGTCTAAACTCAGTCATTTGTTCTGCATTTATGTTATTTCTGCACTGTCTGCTTTCCTGTTAGTTGATCTCGGTATTGAACTCTTTTCTTTTTCCTCCCTTCCCTGTGCATGCACATTGTGTCTGTACTTAAATTACTGTGCATTATTTTTAACATTCAATAACTTGTATTGCATTTATTTATTTATTTTTGCAAACTGCTATTTTACCATTCATATTGTACTCCTTATCTCCTTCTATGAGGTATAACGAGGTGCTAGTGACACTGTGTGTGTTTGTGCATCTTGATTGGTTCCTGTTGTCACTGGCATTTGAGCCTTTAATAACTTGTTTTTGTGGTTTCCCATTCATCTTTGTGATGGTATTTACAGCGTACCTACAGTTTCTCTGAACATTGCCATCAATCGACTTGTGTTGCATTTGTGTTGTGTATCTGCTGCCAATACATGTTTTTGTATAACCACAACATTGTCTGAATAAAGGTTTTTGTTCATGACTCTGTTTAGCATCCTAACTGTGATCAAGCCTTTTCAAGGCCTTTGCCTTTTATAAAGACTAACACTCCTTCTGCTTCCACTTCCACTCCTCTCTCACCTCTCAGTTACTTTTGGAATTATACTATATCCCTGTATGTTTATATCCGGACTTTTTAAGTTACTTTTGAAATTGTATAATATACCTGCATTTTGATTGTCAGACTGTTAATATTTCACTAAGCTATATAGTATAGTATAGTGTAGTAGTTTCACTGTTCTATATATTGTAGTCGCATCTTGGAGCTCTTCTGCTCAGGCCACCATTGAAAATGGGCTTTTGCTCAGTCAGTTAATCCTGGTTAATAAATGTAACATAAATAAATAAATACATTTAGTTTGATCCACTTTTCACAGAAACAGGAGTTAATATGGGTAACCATTTGAAACATCAGGACTTGGAATGATGAGCCCTGTAATATAGAGCCCAAATGGCAGAAAATCAGGGTTTAAATTTAGTAAGTACAAGACTGCCATTTTTTTCAGAATATTTGCTTTTCTCAAGGGTATGGTGAGCTCAGAGTTAACATGAAAATTATAATTGCAGGGACTTTGTGATTTAAGGGCTAGACTTAAAAAGAAAGGAAAAAAACTGCAAAAAAGTAAAGGAAATAATAAAATGTGGTGGATTAGCTGTGCGGAACAAAAGCCAATGGACTTCTGAAACTGGTTATTTTATACATTCCGAAGGCTTGGGGTTAGCAGATACTGATGCAGTTGTGACTGTTTTTCAGACCATTTAGTAATATGAATAGACGTGTTTGAAGAAAGTGAGTATATTAAAACAGGAAAGGGAAGAAAAAGAATACATGAGAAAATGTGGGATGAAGTTTGAGAGTGGTAGTATTGCAGTTATGGAGGGGATCATATAAACATGAAGAACTTCTATAAAAACTGGTCTCAGAAGTGGATTGAACTTAAAAAGAAGTATAAAAAGTTTTTTTTTCCAGTCTCAGGATAATTTAAGAAAGGAAGGGAAAGCAAAGTATGGGATATTTATAGAAATGTATTAGAGAACTTAGAGAATAATACAAGAGAGGATTAGATTTTGGAAAAAGAAATATATAAAAGTAACTGAGAAAAAAATGAGGGCAGTATTGTTTAGGCAGAGATATTATTTACTAGGGAGAAGGGAGGCGGCATCTGCATATTTGGGTAAAATAGTAAAGGAGGATATTAGTATAATGAGGGAAATGAAAAATGTGAAAGGAGAGGTAAAAAGAATACAAGACCAAAAATAAGTATTGTACTACAGCATGTGGAAACATACATGAGTGTAAGGATGGGAAATAAGAGAGAACGGAAATTAAAGAAATTTCCAGAATAAGTTAAGGCAGAATTTGAAAAAAATTACTATTAGTCAATTTAATGAAGTAGTTGGAGAAAGTAAATGTTGTTTCAGTATCAGCCCAGATAGTATAGGGTATGGAATGTACAAGAAAGTAATGGATTGGCAAAGAGAGTATTTTTTAAATGTGGTGAATGAATGGTTGAAGGAAATGTTTATTTATGAAGAGTTATTTAGTGAGATATTAAATTTTAAATGGAAGAAAGATGAGAAAAATTAAATAATTTGAGACCCATCGCACTAAATAACACAGATTACAATTTTTTATGGGAGTAATATAGAAGAGAATGGAATGAAGTATATGTGGTATAAAAGGGAAGGGATGTCAAAAATTGTTATTGTTTGTGGATAAATTCTGGATGATGTTATAAGTATAGGGGTGGATGTGAAACTTATAGTAGGTGATATTAGCAAGGCATTTAATAGGACATGATGCTTTGTGGGATATTATGGATAAGACTGGATAATATAATTAGGAGAGTTTGCATATCAATATATCACAATAATACAGTGAGAGTGTTAGTGAATGGGTGGATGAGCAAAGAAATATGCATGGTATAAGACAAGGATGTCCCATGAGTGGAATATTGTTTGCATTGGTGATGAATGTGATAGTGAGTGAAATAGTTTATAAAATGAAAGATGCTAGATATGTGATGTAAAAGGATTTGATGATACTAGAAGTTTCAACATACACAGATGACAGAGTTGCAGTTGCTAAGAAAAAGCATGGCTAAACAAATTGTTGCTTTGAATGAATTGTTGCTTTGTCTGAATGGATGTTTAAAGGAAATGGGAATAATCCTGAATAAAGATAAAGGTAAGGGCTTGGATTGTGTGGTGAAAATCAGTGGGGTGTATTTTTCAATGAATGAAGTGTATTTACTAGGGAGAAAATTGGATAATGATGTAGCTATGATGCAATATGAAGGTTTGATTAGATAAATGAAAGAAATATGTCTTCTGCTTTGGATATATAGATTAGCATTCAGGAAAAAAAGATTTATCTGGTGAATTTGGTATTAATGGGAAAAGGGTCTATATTATCCAATTGAAACACGAAAATCGCTAACACCATTTGGGCTACACCAAATGGTCGAAAACAGAAAATGTTGCACACATAAATGGAAATCGCCGTAGAAAAATTCTTCCCTTCACTTCAATGTAGTGCAATCTCGGAGTTGGAATATTTAAGTAGGGGGGTGTGGGGGTGCAGCCCCCCACTTGAAGGGTGGAGGGTGGCTTGCCCCCCCTGCATAAAACAGTTAGTTAGACATTTGGTTTTGTAGTTTTGTTTTTTTTTCCGGATTCAATATTTTTGGTTTTCGCTCATTTGGTGTTGCGCAATATGCGTTCTCTGTTTTCTTCTTTCATTCTCATAATATAGACCCGTGGGAAAAGTAACATACATGCCAAATGTTTATAGGATCCCAGTAAAATATCAAGAGGAAATTGCACACTTGGTGTTTTCTCTTATTTGGGGCTCAAGATTAATCTCAGTGTAAAGGTGCATGCTGTATACGAGTGAAGATAAACTGGCTGGGATTGAGGGTATTAAATCCAGTTGTTTATTCTGCATCTTTAAACTTGAATAGAATATTAAAGTGAAAATAAAGAACTCCTACTCTTTTCGATAGGTGTAGTGGAATCTTTTATATCCACCTGAGTCTCCACCAACTAAAGCAGATCGACCTTAACATCTCATCCAAAAGAGGATGCAGTCAGGGATGCAACACTTGCTAATACTGCACTGCAGTATCAGCAATCTATTCACCTGGAGTGGGAGCAGAACCTGCAACCTTCTGGTCTTCCAAAGACGTTTAAATTGTATGCTTTCTGGTGGGAAATGGGAAAAAATATTTTGTTACAGAGTTCTACAAACTTGCTTACATAAGTGTGTGTGTTTGTGTGTGTGTGTGTGTGTGTGTGTGTGTGTGTGTGTGTGTGTGTGCGGTGCGCAGACGCGCATGTCTGTGCATGCACACACGTGGTCAAATGTGTGTATTATGCATGTTTTGTTTGTATTGTTGGAACAGACCTGGATGTAAATTAAGTATCATTTGAGTTGTGTATTTGCCACGTAATGAGAGTATATAATGGCTATAAGTTACTTTTTCTCACAAAGCAGCCTTGCTTTTTAAAGTATGGCTACCATTTTCTTTATCTGTCACCATGACTGAACAGAAAACTCCTTCACAGAGGACGTGACAGTTTATGTAATCAGGTCATTTCCTTGTCATTATTTGCACTCTTTACTCATCGATATTGGAGTGATTGGGGTAGCAGACGGGTGAATGTTTTCTCTATAAATCCAACACTGCCTTTTAAACTCTACATCCTGTTTACCCTCCCACTACTTCTCTGTCTAAATTGCTAGCCCTGCCTTTATTTTTCATACACCTTTCCTTCATCCGCTCGTTCTTTCAGTAAGTTCTGTAACGTCATTTTAGTTGGTCCAACAGTCTTCTCTTCTTCTTTTCATTCATCAGCTCCTCTGTGTTAAGCATTATCCACTTTTTAATATTTATTCTAAAATCCAGCTCTCCTGTTACTGGGCATGTGTTTTATATTTGCATTTACCAGCCTTTATCAATTAGAATGTCACATTTTATATTAGTACATTTGCAGTTCATTAAATACGTAAATGTCTTATGCTTAGTTTGACAATATGCATGCTTAACTAGTGTTCCCATTTTTTCTTCAGACCATGTATCTTACCGTACCAAAGACCAAATTGCATTCGGCACTCTGTAAATATGGCATATATTCATTTCTTCAGCTCTGACGCATGCGCCTGTCTCCAGTTTTACAGTATTCCCTGTAAATTTCTATGTAGTTGTGCATATTTGTGATCATGTGCACTAATGTCGTATCATATGCTTCTTGTTAGTAAATCTTGTATGTCTGGAGCTTTTATCCTTGACAGTCCATTGCAAATTAATCCTGTCAAGTAAAACCCTGGGCAACAGAATAAATAAATGCAAGCTGTGATAGATCGATTGGCATCAAATTTTGTTCCTCTGGCATAATATTTGTTTTCAGTAACAGTAACTGGCTTTTAAATCATGAGCAGTAGAAATCACTACAGGAACTGCTCTGACTTGTTTCCATTTGTATATATTCTTTACCAACATTTCACAAACTTTTATTGGTGTTTTTGTTTGTTGCCTAAAGCATATTGCATGATCTGAGATCCTTGTAGGTACTGTTGCTTTTACTTCAAGATCAACTAATTCATGTTGTGAGACATGAAGGCATCATGAGAAAATCTTGTAGGGGATTATGGGATTTGTAGTAAAGCCAAAGGCCTGAGGCAGCACTATTAGCATAACATGCTAGATCAATCCCTGGTCTCTAGTAGTACTCCCTATAGATGGTATATAAGTGCTTAATTTCTAGAGAAAGAATTTGTCTTTTAGTTTCCAGCTTTTTCATTTCATGCTTTTCTACTTTAGAGAGTGCTAAACACAGCAGTTTAGGTTAAATATATATAAGGCATAACTAACTGATCTAGGCAACGTGTTCAAGGTGTGCAAGGAAAACCCTATCAAAAAATAAATAGAGCAGATGGTAAATCATAGATTTAGTTACATGGGTCTCTGCATAGCTATAAATAGGGTCTGTTAGATAAAAGAAAACGCAGTCTCTCGAATGCTCATATGAGTCAATAATCATAACATCAAAATTTGTATTGTGGGGGGCTGCACACCCCCCCCCCGCTAAATATATATTCCTACTCCGAGGTCACACTACAGTGAGGAAAGGGCAAATATCCCACTCTTCACTGTACTGCAAACCCAAAATTCCACTTCAGATGTTATGATTATTCACTCATTTGAGCGTTCAAGAGATTGCATTTTTGTTTATCTAAAGTAGACCCTATAAATATTAGTGATTCCACGTGGCAAGCAAATCGCCTTTGTGAAGCCTATGATAGCTTACAGAACTATATGCAGAATATGTATCTGAGGGTGAAGTGTTTTTTTTTTTTTTGCATGTTTTGTTTTTATAGATGTAGAAAAAGGTAGAAAGCTTAGAATATATGACACACAATGCATTTATTGTACGCTTACTATCCATAATACAACAATGTACTCCCTTCGTATATGACACTACTGTTTTTAAGCATGTCTGATGGTGCTAGTAGAGACCAACTTCAGATAGAGCAACACTTATAAACAGTCCCATTTAGTATGATAAATGCCTGTTATGCAATCTTTGAGTCTGTTGTACCAAGTTCAAATACAATAAACAAAAATATAGCATATATTCTACAATCAGTGTCACAGTATTGTAACTGTAGGTTGCTGATGTGTGACACCACAAATGGATCCAAATGGGATACCACTCTCTGCACCTAGAAAGTAAGTACAATTGCTTAGAGAATGTTTGGCAAATGTATATAGCCTGCTGTTGAATAGTGGACTGATAACAGAGTCCTGAGGGTAACTACAGTAGTGCTGTGTTAGAGGTAGACGGCCCAGGAATTTGTTGGGTAATTGTATGCCATTTATTTTTCAACACCATCCCTTGGAAATAAATTGACAGAAATATATCATCCGTGTCAATTTCCTGTAGGTTAATGACCTGATGTTCAGGTGACTGCAGATGTTTTTAGATATCTTCAGTGACAGCTGATAGAAAGAATGGAAAATTGTTGCACTTATGTGGTTTTATTTAGAAATGGTCTTTGACACAATCTGGCCAAGTATCTGGCGGGGAAGGCAAAACATTGCATTGATTTGGAACTAAATTTGATAATGTGGATGGAGAACTGACTAACAGAAATTAAAATAGCATTAGTAAGGATACATTTTCTCTTGAAAAGCCAGCAGGCTGTTATATGACATTTTATTGGGGCCATTGCTTTTCTAAAATAATTTTATCATCTATAACTGGGGGAATAGAGGATATACTTACTCTGTTTGCTCATGAACCATCCTGGATGCTCTAATGAGGGAGAGCAAGACTATAAAATTAGCAGCAAGCAAACAGGTAGTAGATGGGATTCATTGTTAAGAAGTTTAGAGTCGAGTACTCCGGGATAGTATCCAGAATTACACTGGAAACTCTTTATACGTGTTCATCATAGATAAGTCCTAGCTCAGTTTACCCTCTGTACTCAGGCTGTGGAAAATGCTAGTAGGATATTACTGGCCGATGAGACACTGGGCTGAATATTAGGAAAGTGAATGTTATTCTTGTTTTTCTATAGGGCACTAGAAGGAACATACATGCAACAGTCTGTGCATTTCTGGAGCCACTAAATAAAATATGATTTAATTCTGGCAGAAAATATGCAGATGAGGAATGTAAGGATGGCCGGGGAATGGGAGGCAGACTACAAAGAAAGGCTAGCTAAAAACACTGAAGGTAAAGTTTACAAGAAGGAAACTAGACAGGGAGTGGATGGCATGTAATTAGATATACATCATCAGTGAATTGGCAGGAAACATTAGGTAGGGTGGAAAAACAGAAAGTGAAGGATTGCTGCAGAGGTGTAAAGTATAAAACAGAGATTTTTTTTTCTTTTGAAAATTTATTTTTAATAGTGGTGGTGGTGCTGAAATCCCAGAATTGCCTACCTGTGAAAGTAATGACATGATGGATAGAAGACAAGGTTTGAAATGAATAAAGAAGGGGCACTACCTATTTAGAGACTGCATGCAAACATTATAACTAGAGTATGTCTGAGAGGCTATTGGTCTCCTTTGTTGTTTTTTTCTTATGTTTCTGCCTGATGCTTATAATCCTTGTATAATTCAGTAAGACCACAATCATGCGCTCGCGCACACACACACACACACACATACACACACACACACACACACACACACACACACACACACACACACACACACACACACACATACACACACACACACCAAGCATGTCAGTGAACAATTTTGAAGACCACCATTTCATGCAGTGCACATCTTTAGCAAGTATGAAGGAACTGGAGAAACCATCCAGACTGGCTATGACTCAATATCCCAGCCTCAGTAAAAATGACCACTATCATCAGTAAGGACTGAAGTGTAATCATAGGACAAATATCAACATTTTTAAATAAAATCTACTTTTCAATTATGTGTGCATCTAGTAATGGGGTTTTATAGTTCCACCTTCTGATGTTATTATGGCTTGGGCAGTTCTGAAATTATACAGCTGTTACTTTAAGATGATTATGCTGTAATTGGTTGTATTTAAATATGAAAATGAAGTGACTATGTATTCATTCATCGATGCTAGGTTTTTAATGCCTGAAGAAGTGGTGGTTTTCACTACGAAAGCGCTAACAGTCAGCTGTCAAAAAACCTGGTTTTAAAATACTTTTAACTGTGTCATCCTTCAGCTGTTGGTGAGTCCGGTGGATGCTGTGGTGGATTTTGGGTATATTTTATTTCATTACCACTGGACTATTAATCTGTGCTGTCATATTTTGTTTGTGTACTGAAATATCAAAATTAATTTAGTTGACTCAAACAACATCATCATGGAAAAATGGCAACATTCTGTTTTTACAACAATGCACACACTCATTTGCTATGAGGTAGTCTATACAGGCTGAACATGATATTTTATTTTACTGTTCTGTATGGATAGCAAACAAAGTGTGGTTTAAAAGCCCATAAACAGCTTGGCCAGAATATGTGAGGGCTTCTATGCAACAATGCTTTAGTGTAAAATGTTTGCATTACTGATCAGATGGCTATAATACTGATCAGATGGTTAAATTTCAGATAAGATGTTTACATTAATAATTAGATGACTGCATTACTGATCAGACAGTTAAATTAACAATCACCTGTGCACAATACTGGTAACATGGCTAGAGTGATGATGAGATGCTTACATTACTGATCCAGTCCTCACATTATTGTTCAGATGGATATATTACACTGCTGATCAGATGGTAATTAATGATCAGATATTTAGATTACTGATCAGATGGCACTATTGCAGATCAGTTAATTATACTGCTGATAAAATTATTACTTTACCGATCAGATGCATACATCACTGAGAAGAAAACAGAAGGAGGAGAACAGCTTCAGTAAGTTGTAGAAATGAAAATCCATTCTTAGTATTCATTTATTTAAATGTCGGTACACCTTAAGATTGGGTTTATTTATGTCAGGAGGTATTACATGTATGACATCTACGAGAGATTTGAGAGGATGGTGAAAAGACAAAAAGATAAAAAATGAAATTATGAAACAATCATTTAAAAGTAAAGAAAGTGTAAAAAAGGCACTGCAAACTAAAATCCTAGCCATTACATTCACTTGCAACAATACTATTTCCTTTGGTAGCTCTTTGTTTATTTAAATGTATATATTTTGGTTAAAAAGACAATACTCTGCTTTTATTCGCTACATTGCTCAATGTATATAGTTCTGCATATTTGAATGTACTCTAAAGTCATTTTATTTGTACAATACACTTTTCAGTACTGTAATTTTGCTTTGGTACCCAAGTTGTGGCTGAAAAGGGTCCTTGGACCACTCCACATACTCAGTTAAAAAATAGAAAATAAATAAAATCATTATACGCAAACATTATCTCCATAGATTAAACTATTTAAAAAAAATTCTAAGTAAACAGCCAAAAATATTTTAATGCTGCAACCCCCCCAGTACCCTTGCAAGTAGCCCCTCATCTATGTCCACTTAAAGAAATATATTAAGTTCACAATCACACAGACATTGTTAAAAAATGAACTAGATGTAAAGGGCTACATTTTTGTTTATGACAGCAGCAGTGGTACTGTACCTTCAAGAAGAAAAGTCACCTTCATGTACTAAACCTGTTTCAAGATTGGGAAGACAAAGTACCTAATCGAATATACAATTCACAAAAAAAAAAACAGCATTCTAGGAAAAAATCTAGCAAGATAACAATGATTTTCAACTGAACTGCACTTTAATGTTATAAGATCGAAAACGAAGACAAAGGTACTACAGCCATCAAA
>NC_056746.1:473988997-474056497 GCF_019279795.1 Protopterus annectens
CTAAATGTTATAAGAAACAGAATAAGCAACTAAAATGCTACAAGAATAAGCTTTTATTTAGGCAAAAAAGTTACATTCTATCCTTTGTACTGACCGTTGTTATGTGTCGGCCTGTAAAATCTGATGTTTGTCCCAAAAATGTCCCACTTTGGCCATTTGAAAAGGTGGCAACCCTAACCTCCATGTCTAAATGTGTTAACTCCATAGTCACACAACTCAGAGTGCAAGTATCCCTACATGCACTGTGTTCCAGATTACACTATCACTGACCTCTACAGTGCCTCCATACAACTCACTACACCTCCTGCACTCCCAAACACACAAACCAAAATAAGATTTGATGCGCACTGGACATATTCTAATCAGCGATAATGGGGCCTATAAGGGTATAAGTGCTTGTTATCTTTATCATTTGTATTGCTTTACATACTGTTCATGGTTGTCCAAAACATTGCAATATTCTCACATTACTTCATCACTTTCCATAAGTGGAGCTCAAACTTTTACATAGACCATTAACCATATTAAAACATTAACACAATTTTGTTTAGATCATGTTATAAAACAATCTTTTTTAATTTCCCCTTCTTTAACTCCCATCATCCTCTTTTCACGTTCCCTTCCTTCGTTACCATAGCACCTCCTTTTACTTTTCAGACTTTCCTTACCAACTACTGATACTCCTCAGTTTATTGTGTTTCCATAATCTGTGTCCCATTCCTTAACTGTTTTCTTCATTCATGATAATTACCACTTTCCTTTCCTTTCATTTCCCACTATATCTGTGCCATCTTTTGTTGTTTTCCTAATATCTTCCCCATGTTGCATATATTTTTTTTAATATTGTACATATTTTTCCATCCACTCCCTTTCCTACCTTACTCATCCTCATGTTTGACCCCACTTTTGTAGTCCACTATATTCCTTTCTTTCCACACTCTTAATAGTTTCCTTCTAACTTCCCCTACCACTTGCTGTATGGAAATATTGGAAAATCTTTCTTCTTGGGTCCATTTCCTACCTGTGATCTCAAAAACCAAATAGACAAAATTATCATGAGTCTGCAGTCTCCTACTTTCTCCCATATTTTCTGTAGGTATTTCTTAACAATGGTTTGAATTCCACACTTGGCAGTCGTATATGTAATTTGTCTGTGTTTGTCATATTGCACCATCAGCAGCATACTGTCTGAGCCCAACCTTCTTTTTGTCACCTTATTTGAATTCATTTCCATTTATGCTCCAACCTAGTATATACATCTCCAACTATACTCATCCTATTCAGTATTCATATGCCTAAAATTCCTTCACAAAGATAGCCTTCATACCATTCCCTATATTCTTTTCTTTATACCTTTCTCAACTTCTCCATTATAGTCTACACTTTTGTTTTTTCCCAAACATTTCTATATTCTCTGTGCCCTAGTTTTCTGTATTTTTCCCATCCATGTTGTATTTTGCCCATTATCCTACCTTTGTGTGTCTTTTCCCATCCACTTTGTGTTTTTCCCATTTTCTTTAACTTTTTATTTTATGTCCTTGCCTTCCAAACCAGCCTGTATCTCCTCCATGAATTTTTACAGGAAGACCTTTTTGAAATAAACAGTCAGCTTCCCTTACCCCATATTTCTGCTAGAGTATTTCAAAAGTGGTCCATCCTTCACCTTCTTGCCCTTTCAAATCCATCAATGTACTGCTGATGTTCATCGTGCATACAGCTGCAGTAATCACAGATGGGTTTTCAGCCGTCAGGCGGTCCCTCGGTCGGCCGAATTCCAAAGTCTTGGTCCGGCGCCAGTTGTCGTCGCTTACTCTTCTGACGTCAGGAAGGCCAGAGTATATAAGACACAGCCGACGCCATGTTCTCCAGTCTTTTTTGCCGTGCGGTGCCCGAAGCAGAAGCAGTTCGCAAGTGCCAGTCGGCCAGCTCCTGAATTACGAAAATATTTGGAACCGAAGTCTTCATTAAAGCTAAGTACCCCGTTGGGGAAACTTTTCTTGCCTCAGACCGATGTCAGAAAAAGTTAATAATTGTATTTCTTGTGGGAAGCAAATACCGCATAAGGATTTCCATTCCCTTTGCATACCTTGTTTGGGCACAGACCACGACGTCTCGGGCTGTCGCTTTTGTGCTACTTTCAATAAACGCACTATTAAGCGTTGGGCGGAGTTCGCCCAACACTATTTTGGTAAAGCTTTTGACTATAAAATGTCGTCGGACACTCTGACTACCGTTTTATCCAAAAAACGCAAGGAAAAGGACCGACATGCAAGGCCCGCGGTCTCCGCTGACACCACGCCGAAACAGGCTCCACGTGGTCCGGTTCTCAGCGAGACGCCTTTGCAGTCCCTGACTACCGACGACACTCCTTTGGCGGTGTCTTCTGTACCCGAGACCGCTGGGTCCTCGGCCCTTTCCCAGACTACAATCGAAGCCCCGGCTTATGTCGAGCCTACTAATATGGACAGGTCCACCTCCACCCATGGTGTATTTAGGCCTTCATCTTCTTTTTCTATTAAGGCCTTTACTAAATCCAAAGCAGCCAGGCATCAAACCAGGCCTGCTGCTCAAGGCCCATCTCCTGGACACATGCCTAAGAAACACATGCTTAAAATGGCTGAGGATCTAATCACTCTTATCAGAGGTTCTCAGCCCCCTCCTGACAGAGACCCAGAGTGGAGGAAGAATCCCCCTCTTCTGATCAGGGATCCATTTTATCAGAACATTCTGATGCAGAGGTACACTCATACTCCCCTTTTGAGGATTCGGATGCAGAACAGTCTATTCCTTCTGTATCCCCCCCTGAGGATTTTTCTTTTGGGGAAACCTTGCACACCTTGAGGGAACATTTCCATTGGGAAGGCCAAGACTTTTCAGATTCCAAGAAAAGACTTAGGGAATTTCTTTGGTTACCTCAGCACAGACCTCTGGCTATACCCCCTGTTTTGGAGGTACTGGATGATGTCTATTCGGAGGCTTGTGTTAATCCTGATTCTCTGCCTCCTGCACCAGTAAAGCCTGATAGATATTACAGAGTACCCAGTTCTCACCAATTTCTCTACAAAGGCCATAATGCTGACCCTGAAACCATTTCACAAGGCCCTAAGGGATTAAAGGCCTCCACTGCCAAGAATCCACTTCCTGCAGAAAGGGAATCTAGATCTTTAGAAAGGTGGGGTAAGAAGGTATATACCTCGGCCACCCTAGCCATGAGGGCCTTAAACTGTCAGTTTCATATGATCAAATATCAACAGTTTCTGTTATCACAATTAAAAACAGAATGTCTCAACCTGAACAACCAGATTTAAAAGAGTTACAGGATATGTTGCATAGTGCAGAGCAAGTGGGTAAACACACCTTGCAATGTGGTTATGATGCCCTAGAGGCCTCCAGTAGAGCGGCTGCTACAGGATCAGTCATTCGCAGACATGCCTGGCTTAGGGAACAAAATTTGCCTGATCATGTGAAAGCTAAACTTCTTGATGCTCCTTTACAAAAGGATGTACTTTTTTGTACTAATGCTGAGGATATACTACGAAAAATGGAAGAAAAAGCCAAATCTATGCAAACTGTCAAAGCTTTCTTACAGGTTCAGGCACCACGTTTTAGCAGGAATTGGCCTTCAAAAAACTGGTCCTTTCCAGCCACTGACAAGCCCCATAGAGGTAGATACAGACGCACAAGGGGCAGAGGACACTCACAAGGATCATATAGAGGCAGACAATGGCAATCTCCGGCACCAACAGGTGGTGAAGACAGTGCACAACAATACAGGAAGAAACAATGACTCCCTCATTTCCATGCCAAGCAAGTCTCAGCTGGCAGCACCTTTGGGAGGGAAAATAGCATTATTTGCAAGCAATTGGCATATTGTCACAACAGACAAATGGATACTGGACATTATAAACAGAGGCTACAAATTTCAATTTCACACTCTTCCAAAAATGAGAGGCATGCCAAATCTGCCACAAAATCAAAGGGCAGAGGCACAACTGCAAATTTCAAAGCTCCTAAACATGAGAGCTATACAAAAGGTACCTACGCACCAACAAGGTCAAGGTTTTTATTCAAGACTCTTTCTGGTACCAAGAAAAGGAACCGACTGGAGACCCATTCTGGACTTATCCATCCTAAACACATTTCTGCTCGTACCAAAATTCAAGATGCTCACATTACAGCAACTTCTTCCCATGCTGGGCAAGGAGTTTTGGCTGGTAACATTGGACCTCAAGGTGGCATACCTGCATGTCCCAATCAGACAAAGTTGCAGAAGATACCTCAGATTTCTTGCAGGTTCAATCCAATATCAATTCTCTGCATTGCCCTTTGGCTTATCTACTGCACCCAGAGTATTCACAAAGTGCCTGGCATCAGTGATTGCCTTTTGCAGACTTCAAGGGATACAAATTTACCCTTATCTGGATGACTGCCTGATCCAAGCGGACAGCAAAGACATACTACTGGAATATCTGGCATATGTGACACGGTTACTGCTTTCTCTGGGATACACCATCAACAAGGAGAAATCAAGGCTAACACCATCTCAGAAAATAACCTTCCTGGGTGCCAGCTTGGACACAAATACCCAGATGGCATATCTTACGCCAGAAAAACAGGGGCAATTATCTCAGTACTTCAAAACACTAGCAAAAAGTACAAGGCTTACTGCAAGGAAAATCCTGCAGGCTCTGGAATTCATGGCATCTTGCATTTTATTAATCCCATGTGCAAAGTTGCATATGAGGAAACTTCAATGGTACGTAAAAAAATCTATGGTCTCAACACAGTTACAGTTTGGAAGCAATGATACCAATAATTCCATGTTTACAAAAGGAATTTCTACGGTGGGCCCAAGCATGTCAAGTAAACACAGGCCTTCCATTCTGCAAGCCTCAAGCAAAACAAGTCATAACCACAGACGCCTCAGACTATGCCTGAGGGGGAGCACATGAAGGACAGGTGCATTCAGGGCAGATGGTCCCACAAGGAAAAGCACCTTCACATCAATCAAAAAGAAATGCTAGCAGTAATAAATGCAATTACAGCTTTCAAGGTCTTCCTGCTTCCAGGTCAATTACTGATAAGAACAGACAACACCACAGTTATGTGGTACATAAACAAACAAGGAGGAACACATTCATACCCCTTGTGCAGACTAGCCATGACTCTTTGGAACTTGGCTCTGGAAACACAGATCGAACTTCAAGCACAGTACTTGCCAGGACTGGAAAACACACTGGCAGACACTCTGAGCAGGAATATGACAGATCCATATGAATGGAAGTTGCATCCAAAGGTGTTTACGGAAATAATCGAAGCATGGGGGAGGCCAGACATAGATCTTTTTGCCTCCCACAGGAACCATCAATTGAAAAAGTTTTGTTCAAGGAACTTCCATCCAAAGGCCTGGAAAGTGGACGCCCTTTCTTTCAGTTGGACAGCATGGACAGTTTATGCATTTCCACCTCTGCCTCTTCTGTCCAAGGTGCTCTTGAAAGCAAGAACAGACAAACCGAGGATGATACTGATTGCTCCAGATTGGCCAAGGCAACACTGGTATCCACTCCTGAGGAGCCTAACGCATACTCCTCCCTGGTCCCTGCCTCTAATACCCCTTCTGCTGACTCAGAACAACTACAAGACCCTTCACAGTCAGCTGAAAACACTCAACCTCGCTGCATGGAAAATTCCTTAACACCACAACAGACCCTACTCTCCAAGGAGGTGCAGGATGTCATTTTGGAGGCGAGAAGACCATCTACTAGAAAAGCTTACTCCGCAAAATGGAAGCGGTTTTGCTGTTGGAATGAGGAAAAAGGACAGGACCCTAGAAAATTGAACTTGCCTCAGGTTTTACAGTACCTAGCTGAACTGCTGAACAGTGGACTTTCATTTTCTTCCATTAAAATACATGCCTCAGCCATTTCTGCAGAATTCAACACGGATCCTCCCTTATTCTCTCACCCACTCTTACGACAGTTCCTCAGAGGGGCTAAGAATATAAGACCTCCAAGGAAGCAACCAATACCAGCCTGGGACCTTAATTACATACTAGAAAAACTAACATTGCCTCCTTTTGAACCTGCTGCCTCAACAGATCTGCAATATTTGTCCTGGAAAACAGCTTTCCTTCTGGCCATCACTTCAGCTCGTAGGGTTTCTGAACTACAGGCCCTCATGGTGGTGCAGCCCTTCCTCATTTTCCATCAGGATAGGGTTTCCCTTCATACTAACCCATCTTTTATGCCAAAAGTGGTATCCAGGCTAGCCTTAAACCAAGCCATACACCTACCTACCTTTTATCCCAACCCTCAAAACAAAGGGGAAAGGTTGCTTCACTCTTTAGATATCCATAGGCAGCTACGTTACTACTTGGACAGAACAAAGTCCTTCAGGAAATCAGAACAACTTTTTGTGTCCTATGCCGTAGGGGCTCAAGGGAAACCAGTTACCAAACAGACCATTTCCAAGTGGATTGGCCACTGCATTCGTTTTTGTTACTCCTATCATGGAAAATCTGTCCCTACTGGCATCAGATCTCACTCCACCAGGGCCACAGCCACCTCTACAGCCTTCCTCAGAGGTGTGCCTACTAAGGATATTTTGGAGGCAGCCACTTGGAGTTCTGTACATACCTTCACAAAACACTACCACCTGCCCCTATATTCCAGAACTAGAGCAGGCTTTGCCACGGCTGTTTTGCAGGGCATTCTGGCTCAACCCAGTTCCTCATAGTACCTACCACCCTATGTATAGCTTTGGGACTCTACCCATCTGTGATTACTGCAGCTGTATGCACGATGAACATAGTACAGTTTTGTACCTACCATAAATGTAGATGTTCGAGTGCTAATACAGCTGCAGTACAGGTTTCCCTCCCTCCTTCCCCACTTGGTAAGGGCATGGGGCCTAACAACCTCTTCATACTTCCTGACTGGGTTATCCTGCTATGTTTTATTTGCTTGCTTACACTGACTTTGCATTACTTTGCATGGCTTGCATATGTGGATAAGCCTTATTTATGTATTGCCTTCCTTTTGGGGGCACCTGACATCTGGGGCAAGAAAGACTGAAGAACATGGCGTCGGCTGTGTCTTATATACTCTGGCCTTCCTGACGTCAGAAGAGTAAGCGACGACAACCGGCGCCAGACCAAGACTTTGGAATTCGGCCGACCGAGGGACCGCCTGACGGCTGAAAACCCATCTGTGATTACTGCAGCTGTATTAGCACTCGAACATCTACATTTATGGTAGGTACAAAACTGTACTTTTCTCTCCCTCTCCTGCAGTTTCTTTTCAATTTACAATGGCAATTTACAATGGCTTCCTCTCCCAGAGTTTACCTAATTATCTTTCCATCCATCTGCATTTTACAGGTTTTATTGAGATTGTGTGTGTGTCTGTGTGGTGGTGGAGGGTTGCTATAGGTTGCACTGCATGTGTCTGATAGTAACAAAATGAAAGAAATATATTACTGTGACTATTTTTCATGTATTTATTCATTTAGTTGATTCCAAACAGACATCTGAGGTGTACACAGTCAATAAAGTGGCTGTAACTGGTGAGCACATCTGTGTATGTACCATTGACCTACCTTCTTCAGTTTTCTGGTTCACTCTTGCGTATTTGACTTAATATTACTCTTCCCACCAAGGCCATTCCTCTCCTTTCAATTCCCTCCCCATTATACGAAGGGCTAAATTTATCAATGTAATATACCTTTTGAAATCCAGATCTCCCCATCCTCTTAACTTTCTTTACAATCATAACTTAACCTCTCTACATATACAACTATCACACACTTGATGTTGAATCTGTTCTATTCATTTTTCTTGGGGTTTTATTTGAATATGTCTCCCCATATAAATTGCATGTGGTAGGATCATGCACATAACCAGGCTAATCTTTCCTCCCAGTAAATGAATGTTACCCACTTATTAGTCCCGCATTATGTCTATCTTCCCTCTCAGGATCTCACAGGTTCACTTCCTGACATGGTGCACTTAATGCTAAACCGTCAAGCTCAAATATTTCTTTCCTGCTTGTGTTTCTTCAGTTGTAGTGCCCTTCCTTCCTTGTTTTCTGATTGTATCAATACTGACTTTTCTGGATGATATTCCAGCCTGTCTCATAACCACATGCTCCAAAAATTTACAAAATCTGTATGAGGTGCTTTTGTACATGTTATCCTTGCCATCATGCCCCTCCCCCCACTCATTTTTTGTGTAAAGCATTCATTTACCAAAAGGAATAATCTTTGTGACAGTGAACCTCCCTGTTGAATACCAATTGCCTTTTGTCTGAAAATCACCCCTTTATGAATAAGTTTATCCCAAGGTCCCTGAAAAAGACAGCTACTCCTTGTGTCCATGCCTCATTTCACACTACCTGATTTATTATCTTTTGCATAAATTCTCAGAACATCAACCTTCTATCATTTCTGCTCAATCTACATTTATTAATGTATGCCAATAATAAGTCAGGAACCTCACTTTTACAAAATCTTGTCTATTCTTCTCCTGCAATTCCGCGTAGTACCTTTTCTGATCCACCTGTTAAAACTCTTGCTAATAGTTTCACATCCACATTACACAATGACATTAATCTATAGTTCCACACATCTTCTGGGCATCCTTTTTGTTTATAAAGAATCATGACTTTGATCTATTCTGTTATTCCCATTACTCCTTACAACATGTCATTATATATTTTCTCTCACTATAGTACCACTCACCTATAATCTCCCTCTCTGTTATAGAAATCTAATGCAAAGCCATCTGGATCACCAACCTTTCAATATTTAAGATGTCTTGTGGTGGATTTTGCTTTCCTTTTATTTTCCTCTCCATTTCCTCTTCCTTGACAACTACTCCCCATTCAATACTTTATCCTTCAAGTTACTCAAACCCCATCCACTAATTTCTTTCTGCCCTCTACAATCCCTAAAATACTCCTGAAAGAAGCTGCAAATTCCAGCACAATCTGGCCTTTCTTTAACTGTTTTTCACATATCCAAGCTTTCCTCTTTTGCTCCTTAATCCATTACACCAACGACCTAGATTCCATTTCATCATTAATGCACCACCTACCCCTTCCATCTATGCTTTAATGTTTGTCTCTTCTAAATTTTTGATTTTGTTTTTAGTTCTGTACAAAACAACTGTTCCTTTTTTCTTTCCAAAACCCTTGGCTTCACATTGTAATTCCCCTAAGCATTTCTTTATTTTCCTCACCTTTCGTTTTCTCTTTTCCCCTGTCTTCTCCATTAGTCTTCCTGTTCATGCTGTTTTTAACTCCATCCCAGCCCCTTGTTCTCACTTCTCTTTATTTCTATCTATTTAGGTTAACACACTGTTAACCATCTCCTGCATCCACTCTACTTATTCTGGTTTTTGCTGCTAACTAGGATTCCACCTACATCCTCTTGTACAATTGGTAACCCCTTTCCCAGGCAATACTTACTTACTGTAACATGGTTGGATATGCTTCTGTCTCCACATTGCACTGTTGTTATCTCCTGTTTCAGACTTGCCAAATAATCTTTCCAGTGTATGCATCTTTTTCTTCTGGCTTCTCAAAACATCTAAAACCACTTACATAGTTTTAGTTCTTGTCATGCTGTTTTTCTAGATATACCATTCCTCGTTCTAGCAATTGCCTACTTGTATTCTGAAATTCTGTGTCTCTGTGTAAAATGTCTGTTTCTGCATTGAGAACTACATTGAATTTCTACCTATAATCAGTTTATATTCCAACTTGTTCACTTTTTTAAGACCATCTATCCACTTTCAAAGAATTGTACCTCATCTATGTTTAGACTATAAGAGGTACTTAGAACTATTTTGCACACCTCCCTACACCATTTTATGGTCCATCTACCTTCTTGATCTTAATTACTTCTTCTGTAACTCCTAATCTATTCCCCCGAAATGCCAACTCTTTTTTTCCCTTCATGCACAGCTGTAACCCGCCTACCTGTCTCCTTTCTTTTCTATCATTTAAAGTTCTTGATTGTTTAACTTTTACTCTTGAACATAATGCTCAACTGTCCAGATATTCTCAGAATGTCCGTTTTTTGCCTCATATCTTTGATCTGTTGCTCATCAAACTTGTGAGTTTCTGGATTTTTGTAGCAAATCACTAAGGACTGAATTCCCTAATAATGGTAGGCATTTGAGTTTCAGACTTCATACTGTTTATAAAATGCATTGTAACACAAAACCTTTTATTCTAGCTACTTTCTAAGTTTATAAGAGCAAAATTTAAAATCTGTCCCTATTTTTGGAGCTTTGCACCCCCCTCATCATTATTTTTGGCTTTGTCCAGATTTTTTTGATAAGAGGTTGAGAGGGATCTATATTATAAACAGGAAAGCTCAAAACAGAAAATATATCTATATCGACACATAAAGGTCGATGTACAAAAATAATTAAATATGTAATCGGCGAAAATGAAAATGCCGAATGTATTTGCTTGGCCAGTAAGGCGATCGTGGGGATGAGGAAATATATCCTTTTGCCCACTGTAGTGCAGTCTCAGAGTTGGTATATTTAAGTATTGGGGGTGTGGGGTGCAGCCCCCACCACATGGGGGTGCAGGGGAGCTTGCCCCCCTGTAAATGTGTGTTAATTTAATTTTATTTAGTTAGTTTGAGCTTACCTGCATGGTGCTGTTGGTTGATGAAATACGTTCAGCATTTTCATTTTCAATGGTTACGTATTTTGCTCTTTTTGTACATTGACCTTTAGGTGTCAATGTACGTGTATTCGCTGTTTAGAGCTTTTGTGTTTATAATATAGACCTGTTGAGAGCTATCCTCTTGAATGCAGAAACAGCCGGCTCAACCAACTCCATACCTCTCAACTGTACAGATTTTCACAAGATTTGTGCCTCTTACTTTTGGTCTGTTCCTCATAAAATTTGTGATTCTCTGGCAAATGATGGTAGATTGAAATAATTAAATTGTACAAAATAATAATAGACAGCTTGAGTTACAGACTTCATATCCTTCAGAAAATATAGAATTATGTCAAACCTGTCATTCTATTAATGTTCTAAGTTTATAGGAGCAATATTTAAAATCTGTCCTTATTTTTGGGCCTTTGTCCACCCATTTTTTCTGGCTTTGTCCAGATTGTTTGTTCTGTAAGGTTTACAGGTATGACCAGCTCCCTGTGCTGATCTGATGAAATAGCACTCCACCCCCTCAGCTCTTCAAGTGAAAAGCAAAAAAAGAATTCTACAATGCTGCAGGCATACCCAATGAATGCCCACCACCCACCTCCTCAAGTGAAAAAAAAAAAAAAAAAAAAACAGATACCTGGGCAGGGGCTAATTATGTCCAGTCTGTGCACCATGTTCCTGACCTTATTGCCTCTATTTTTGTTTTTTTTTTTTCCTTTTAGCTCATTAACACCTATATGGTGTGGAATGTCACACCTGTAGCAGCATAGACATATCTTGCATCCCAGAGTATTTTTGGAAAAATAAACCTTAAAAGTATAAGATAAACATATGTAAAAATTGTGAGCAATAATAGTTCTAATAGCAATGTTAACAATAAGAAGTATTCTTCACAGTGATAATAGTCAGTGGATTCATAGTCATTTCGATAAATACTGCAATATATTATAATGCACACAAACCCCAAGTTATACTTTTTGTAAACTTTCACAAATTTTCAGTTCTTAAAACCAGTATGACCTAGACATATATAGTTCGAACATTTTTGTTAATCAGACATAAGCTTTCATGTCATCAAGAAATTCCTCTTCAAGTGCATGTTTATTGAAATATTTACAGAAATATGAAAACATATCCTTAATTACATAATTAGCAAAATAAATATTTATTTATTTATTGCTGTTTGGTAACCAATTAAGTCTGACTGAGCCAATGGCCCATTTTCAATGGAGGACTGGGGAGAAAAGCTTCACAACAGATAAAAAAACATTGAAAACAATAGTAGGTGAGTAATTATGTATAAGGGGAGAAAAGTCCTGCAACAGATTAAATATTTTTTCAATGAGCTGGGGAGAAAGGCTCCTTAAAAACACACATAAAACATTTTACAGTATCTGCTAAGTAATTGTATACAAGGGAAGAAAATCCCACAACAGATAAAGACACAAATGGATTGAGATGCATTTTTAGAATATTACTAGGATGAAGCTATGATTAAGAACACAATGGAAATGCAACTAGCAAGACACTTTGCAGAAGTGGATAGCCTATCTCAAGTAAACTAATACATCATTTTCAAAATATCGACTGTATGTCTAATGATATATGAAGGTGAGAAATAATAGAGTATCCTTCTGCCAAAATAGAGTAACAGAATGAGGTGAGGAGGAGTAAAGGACAGGAGGGAAAATTATAGACTTGGAAGGGATGAGCAGGATGGAAAATTAAGGACATGGAGGGAGAGAGTTTATCATTAGAGAGAGAAAAATATTATAGATCTATATAGGTTCATAGGTTCATATGTGTATACTAGGCTAATGACCACTAGGGCCTTTATAAGTCTAGATCATCATCATCTTCTTTCGGCTGTTCCCGTTAGGGGTCGCCACAGTGGTTTATCTGTTTCCATTTCTTCCTGTCCTCTGCATCTTGCTCTTTCACACCAACCGCCTGCATGTCCTCTCTCACCACATCCGTAAACCTTATCTTAGGCCTTCCTCTTTTCCTCTTACATGGCAGCTCCATCCTTAGCATCCTTTTCCCAATATACCCAGCATCCCTCCTCAGCACATGCCCAAACCAACGCAATCTCGCCTCTCTTGCTTTGTCTCCAAACTGTCCAACCTGAGCTGACCCTCTAATATACTGATTCCTAATCCTGTCCATCCTAGTCACACCCAGTGCAAATCTTAACATCTTTAACTCTGCCACATCCAGCTCTGACACCTGCCTTTTCATCAATGCTACCGTCTCCAACCCATATAACATAGCTGGTCTCACTACCCTCTTGCAGACCTTCCCTTTCACTCTTATTGGTACCCGTCTATCACAAATCACTCCTGACACTCTTCTCCACCCATTCCACCCTGCCTGTACTCTCTTCTTCACCTCTCTTCCACACTCACCATTACTCTGAACTGTTGATCCCAAGTACTTAAACTCATCCACCTTTACCATCTCTACTCCCTGCATCCTCACCATTCTTCTACCCTCCCTCTCATTTACACACATATATTCTGTTTTAGCCCTGCTGACCTTCATTCCTCTCCTCCCTAAAGCATATCTCCACCTCTCCAGGTCTAGATGTGTAACCCAAATATTCCAACAAGTTATATGTTTTAGATATTTACATAGGGGCGATTGTTCATTATGACATGATTTACTGAATGTCTCTGTCTATCAGACATGTGGATGTCCAGGGTGAAGTTTCAATTTTTCATCCAAGTTATGCTTAAATAGGATTAGGGAAGGACTTTGGTTCACCTGGATGGGGAGCCTGTCCCAGAGAAATGGAATTCTTTGAGACACATCTGTCTCTCCACTATGTCCTATTTATATTGCAAGCAAAATTTAGGTGTTTAGATCTAGTAGTTCTAATATTTTGTTTTGTGGATGTGCAAAAGGTTCATCAGAACAGGGTCCAAGGATGCCTTATATGCCAGGCATAAATCATCTCTCAGTAGTCTGTAGAAGACTGAGTATATAGATACGGCTTTGAGGTGATCTGAATAGGATATTGTGTTTATGCCCTGTATTCTTTTTGTAAGAACCTTTGTGGACATTCCAGTTGCTGTATGTGTCTGGTCTGGTGCAGAACCAAAGGGGACATTATGCTCAATGATGGGTCTGATGAGCGCCAAGCATAGTGGTAAAATGACTTCTCTGGATCTAGATGCCATGCATTTACTTATAAGTTGAGCAACATGGAAGGATTTCCTTACTACCTTAGATACATGTTGGTTGAAGGCCGGTTTGCTATCTACATAATATACATACTACATCTACATATGGGAGCAATAATTAACTCTCCAAGTGATGTTGACATCCTACAGAAAGGTCTCACTGAGACTGATGACTGGTGTTAGAACCATGGCCCTTAAGCTCAATGCCAAAAAATGTGTCATCATCCCCTTTGGGAAAAACCTGGTTTCCATAAATTACCGCATCAATGGTAGTTCACTGAACACAGAAGGCATCATAAGAGATCTGGGAACACAGGTTAAGAGCAACCTCTCTTTTGACCACCACATTGCCACTGTGGTCAGAAAGTCCTTCTATGTGGTACATCTCATTACTAAGGGTTTTGCATCCAGGAAGAAAGAGATCATTGTCTCCCTCTACTCTTCCATCATTAGGCCAGTCATCGAGTACAATACCCCATTTGGCATGTACCTCACTAGACACCTACAACAACTGGAGAGGCCACAAAAATACTTCATAAAGAGGATGTTAGAGCTTAAACACTTGTCCTATATGGACAGACTCAAAAAACTCTTCTGTCTCATATCACCTACTTAGAGGTCATCTCTGCTTGACTTACAAAGCCATGTCTGACCCAGCTCTTTTAGAAATGCTACATCTAAAGAAATCCCAATCCCTCCTCACTACATGCTCCAGAGACCTCAACCACATTACCACAAACAGAACAAGCTGGAGGGATAGGTTCATAACCCACAGACTGCCCATGCTATGGAATAGACTTCCTATACATGTCAAGCGGAGTACCTCACTGGCCCTCTTCAAGAAAAATCTTGATGAGTAGATGGGAAATATAAAATTCACCCTGAGGATCACTCCAGGGGCTCTACCTGACAGAGGCACTGGGAACTAAGGTCGGGTGGCACAATGCCAGGGTAATCCTATGGGCTAGGCTTGCAAAGGCTCCAGGGCCATTAGCCTAGTACACACCTATGCACCTATGAACATGTGTTTCTAAATCCCTGACTAGTGGGTCAACACTTAGGGGTGTTTTATTGATGACATAGTTTCCTATAGTAGCTTACTTCCCAAAATGTATTATAATGTATTTCTTTGCTTTAAGTTTTAAGCCATGGCTTTGACACCAGTAATTTGTCTGTGTTAGACCCGCTTCTAAGATGTTAGTGTCTTGGGGAGATTCTGTGACTGCTCCCATTTTGCAGTCATCTGCAAACTTGGTCAGCCAGAGGCCTTTGACATTAGTCTTGACTTCTGAGAAGCAAATGCCAAAGAGGAGTGGGTCCAGCACAGACCCTTGAGGGTCTCCACTTGTGACTAGTCTCTTTGAAGAGTGATTTCACCAATTCTAACTTCCTGGGTATTTTCTGTGAGCCAGCTGGCTGTCCAATGTGTTATACAGGGGGTTATGGCTAATTATTTAAGTTTTTTAACAATTCCAGAGTGGGGTATTGTATCAAATACCGTACCAGATCAAGGTAGGCAGAAAGCAGCATTTAACCTTCATTCATTCATTGTCTTGGTGCCTTGGTGACCTTCTCAAAGAAGTTCAGCAGGTTCAGTATACATGATCAGCCAGACTGGGATAGATCTAGTGTCTGCAGGTCTCTCATGTCTTCATTGATCATTTTCATGATAACTATTCCAAAGTAAGGGGTCTGTAGTTTCCAGAATGCATTAATAGTCAACCCTTATGAAGAGGGATGACTGTTGCAGCTCTCCATTCTTATGCCATGAAGTCTGTTTTGAGACTATAGTTAAGTAATAACTCCAGTGGCCCTGATAGGTCATGTTTTAGACTATTTAGGAGGCATTCTGGGATATTATTGGTCCCATTGAGGCTTTGTTTTTGGCCTTAGTGAGTACAGCCAGGAAATGCTCTCTTTTAGTAAGGAAAATAAATCGCAGAAGCTTTGAAGTGGCCTTGAAGGGGTGTGTGTATGTAATAAGTCTTTAGGGCTTTGCTCTGTCCTGGTTTGCATGTTAATTTTTGCACTAGGAATAGTTGGGTGTAACTGAGTTGCTTGGGTAATTCAAACCAATCAAGCTGTTACAGTGCTTAAGCAATGATGGGCTTTGTGGGATAAGTTAGTGGCAAGTTTTGTTATTTTGTAGCACTGATGTGATTTATTTTCAATTGAAGCTTGAAGGTTAAGCAGTACTGGGGAGCCATATAGTAAAGTGGGGAGTAAAAGTGTAGAGCCAGGGGTTTCCTGGTTAAATAGTCTTTTGTTGTATAGAGTGTCCCTAATTTTTGGTGTTTTTTGTTTTTTGAAAACCTGTTGCACATGCAAATCGAATTTCAGGTCATCATTAATTGTCATGCCTAGTAGCTTTGTATGGGAAATGACTTCTGTAGTGGTACTAACAGATGCTGTAATTGAGAATTTTTTTGACGTGTGTAAGGGCTTATGGAAGGAATGATCACAGTTTTGAGGTTTTTATTTATTTATTTATTTATTTATTTATTTATTTATTTATTGAGTAGAAGCTGGGAGCTGTTGAGCCAGCTTTCAAGTGATGAAAATAACTTGCGGGTGATGTGCTACAGATTAATTGTATTACTGGTAGAACAGATTCATTTGGAGTTCTCATTATCAGTAAATAACGCTGAATATCTTTCAAGGTGTGCAAGTTACAGTGCAAATATTAAACCATTTTCTTCCACGACATCTAAGGTTTTACTTAATGTCATTCATCAGTTTGTAAGGCACTCATTTTTTGAAGTACTAGGTACATATGGAAATATTGTTTATTTTCATAATTACTGGAAAACATCTAGCAACATTTCAGGTATAGTGTGACATAAACCAACATTGACAATGAATTATCCTATCTCCCTCATTGATGTTTTACATCATATACATCAATTACATATGGCCCTTCACTTATGAAAATATAAACGTAAGTTTAAAAATATGAATAACAAGTGGCAAACAAAGATTAATTTTGTCACTGCAGGACATCCCAGACTAAAATGTTGGTGTAATTTTGTTAATAACTCCTTGCCCTTTCTAATATTGTCAATTATTAGCTGGTAAGTCACTTACTTAAAGAAGCCAGACCCCAAATAAGCTCTGGACACCATAAGGCACTATGGGTGTGAGCTGTAAGTATACAAAAAAGGTATTTTAGGCTTGAGTGAGTTAAACTACTTCCATGTAAGTGGCTGCTACAGTTTATACCACTCACAGACTGCTACAATGCTAAAGTTTTAATTTTAAAAAATATGCTTTTTTACATTTCAAGTGTAGCAAACTGCTTGCTACAATTTAACAAGCAGTTGCTACAGTTTGCTCTCTGCATGGAAAGCTACAGCCCTCAGGTTTTAATTAAAAAAATGCTTTCAGCTATAGTAAACATCTTGCTACAGTGTAGCAAGCACTTTTTACAAGTTACATCACACAGGGAGCGCTACAGCACTCAGGTTTAACCACAAATGCAATACCAGCTTTTAAAATCTGGTATTCATTGAAGAGTGACTGGGATCAACTAATCATGCCCCCAAACACTTTTTGCAGCTGGGACAGTTGCCCTTCTCACCCTGCTCTAGCTACACTGCTGCTTGAATGAAAACTATATGCAGTTCTTCTTTTTTAATCTTTTGTCACATCCCTCTACTTCCCCTGCCCCTCCCCTTTCTTTGCACCTCCCAACCTCCAAATCATCCTGCTTGAAAGACCTATACTCTTTCCCACAGCAACACTGGTCATCCAATCCTGCCTCTATTGTGATAGCTGCTAAGTCCTCCCACCCACCACCTGTAGTCTAACATTTTGATGTAACCCCTCATTATTTCTTCAAATGTACCTATCTTCCTTCTTTCTCTGTTTCACTAGTCTAGCTGGTGAAAGTCTTCATCTTCCATTCTCTCTCATTATCTTGAAATACATCTATATTTTACTGATTCCCCTCATAGTGCCAAAATTATTAATTGACAAGAAAGCATGCATACTATCATTTTAAGGTGTTTCTAACATTTTCAGCCCTGCCCCCTGTCAATGATACATCACCCTACAAGATCGTTTAATTCATACAAATATTCGTATCACTTCCTACCTCACTACCTTATTGATATGTTCATTTTTGTTATTTTATCTGTATTACACACCTGTGCAGTTACTGCTGTATTACAGATACCTCTCAACTGTCCAGATATTTGCAGAATGTCCAGATTTTTTGCATGTTGCTCATAAAATTGGTTTTCTGGTAAATCCCTGGGGATTGAAGTCATTAAATAATAACAGACATCTGAGTTTCATTCTTCATATCTTTCAGAAAATGCATGGCAATACAAAGCTGGTATTCAAGTAACTTTCTAACTATAAGACCAATATGTAACATATGTTCTTATTTTTGGGCCACCCTGTTATTTTTGTCTTTGTCCAGATGGCTTGCTCTGGCAGGTTGAAAGGTATGCAATATTACATTAATCTGGTACAGCGGTTATAAAATCTCTGCTCTTTCTTTTCAGACAATGTTCTGTGAACCTTCATCATCTTTTAACACTCACCTTTCTCATAATATATTATTTAATTTATTTATCTTTTATGTTTCTATTCTTTATCCCAGACATATTTGCAGGAAGACTTGCCTCCCATATGTAAATCTACAAAATACAATTATTGCAATCATATATTTTTCTTAAAGAACTTGCATTACATACCTTCATATAAAGCAGAGTTTCCTTATGATAGTCTACTTTACCTTTTTATTTTGTCTGCAGTCGTTCATTGTTTTTGTAATCACAGCTGTACATTTACCATTTTATATGAACCTCACCCAATTTCAGTTTCAGAATGACCTTTACAGAAAACATTTAAAGTGTTTCTTGCACAGGCATTCATGCATCACTTTCCATGCCACACTTCATTATTCAGCAGACCGCCTACATACATTGCAGTAAAGCCTTCATTTTATACCGTGCTCATATGTTTTTCCATGAGGTCTCAGAAGAACCTCTATCTGCATCTCAGCTAACCATATTCATCCAAGAGCATTCATTCAGACTTTAGAAAGATATAGAAAATAAAAGAGACAAAGAGAAACATATAAGAGTAAGCTATACGTTGAACTGTCTTCCTCTCTCCTCTTCTCACTACTTAGCTGATCACCTTTGCCACGTTTGTATCTTTTCTTCCTATTCTGTGCTCACAGCAGAGGTCTCTTGTCCATAGGCTCCTTCTCTGACTTTTTATGTCTTTCTGGGCCGCTATCTCTCGCTATCTTTCATTTCACTTTCCACTGCATCTGGGTCTCCATCCTGGATAGGAACATTTCTCTTATCACTGATGTTCATCGTGCATACAGCTGCAGTAATCACAGATGGGTTTTCAGCCGTCAGGCGGTCCCTCGGTCGGCCGAATTCCAAAGTCTTGGTCCGGCGTCGGTTGTCGTCGCTTACTCTTCTGACGTCAGGAAGGCCAGAGTATATAAGACACAGCCGATGCCATGTTCTTCAGTCTTTTTTGCCGCGCGGTGCCCGAAGCAGAAGCAGTTCGCAAGTGCCGGTCGGCCAGCTCCTGATTTACGAAAATATTTGGAACCGAAGTCTTCATTAAAGCTAAGTACCCGTTGAAACTTTTCTTGCCTCAGACCGATGTCAGAAAAAGTTAATAATTGTATTTCTTGTGGGAAGCAAATACCGCATAAGGATTTCCATTCCCTTTGCATACCTTGTTTGGGCCCAGACCATGACTTCTCGGGCTGTCGCTTTTGCGCTACCTTCAATAAACGCACTATCAAGCGTCGGGCGGAGTTCGCCCAACACTTTTTTGGTAGAGCTTTTGACTATAAAATGTCATCGGACTCTCCGACTACCGTTTTATCCAAAAAACGCAAGGAAAAGGACCGACACGCGAGGCCCGCAGTCTCCACCGACACTACGCCGAAAAAGGCTACACGTGGTCCGGTTCTCAGCGAGACGCCTTTGCAGTCCCTGACTACCGCCGACACTCCTTTGGCGGTGTCTTCTGTACCCGAGACCGCTGGGTCATCGGCCCTTTCCCAGACTACAACCGAAGCCCCAGCTTATGTCGAGCCTACCAATGTGGACAGATCCACCTCCACCCATGGTGTATTTAGGCCTTCATCTTCTTTTTCTATTAAGGCCTTTACTAAATCCAAAGCAGCCAGGCATCACACTAGGCCTGCTGCTCAAGGCCCATCTCCTGGACCCATGCCTAAGAAACAGATGCTTAAAATGGCTGAGGATCTAATAACTCTCATCAGAGGTTCTCAGCCCCCTCCTGACAAGAGACCCAGAGTGGAGGAAGAATCCCCTCTTCTGATCAGGGATCCATTTTATCAGAGCATTCTGATGCAGAGGAACACTCTTACTCCCCTTTTGAGGATTCGGATGCAGAACAGTCCATTCCTTCTGTATCCCCCCCTGAGGATTTTTCTTTTGGGGAAACCTTGCACACCTTGAGGGAACACTTCCATTGGGAAGGCCAAGACTTTTCAGATTCCAAGAAAAGACTTAGGGAATTTCTTTGGTTACCTCAGCACAGACCTCTGGCTATACCCCTGTTTTGGAGGTACTGGATGATGTCTATTCGGAGGCTTGTCTTAATCCTGATTCTCTGCCTCCTGCACCAGTAAAGCCTGATAGATATTACAGAGTACCCAGTTCTCACCAATTTCTTTACAAAGGCCATAATGCTGACCCTGAAACCATTTCACAAGGCCCTAAGGGATTAAAGGCCTCCACTGCCAAGAATCCACTTCCTGCAGAAAGGGAATCTAGATCTCTAGAAAGGTGGGGTAAGAAGGTATATACCTCGGCCACCCTAGCCATGAGGGCCTTAAACTGCCAGTTTCATATGATTAAATATCAACAGTTCCTGTTATCACAATTAAAAACAAAATGTCTCAACCTGAACAACCAGATTTAAAAGAGTTACAGGATATGATGCATAGTGCGGAACAAGTGGGTAAACACACCTTACAATGTGGTTATGATGCCCTAGAGGCCTCCAGTAGAGCTGCTGCTACAGGATCAGTCATTCGCAGACATGCCTGGCTTAGGGAACAAAATTTGCCTGATCATGTGAAAGCTAAACTTCTTGATGCTTCTTTACAAAAGGATGTACTTTTGGTACTAATGCTGAGGATATACTACGAAAAATGGAAGAAAAAGCCAAATCTATGCAAACTGTCAAAGCTTTCTTACAGGTCCAGCCACCACGATTTAGCAGGAATTGGCCTTCAAAAAACTGGTCTTTTCCAGCCACTGACAAGCCCCAAAGAGGTAGATACAGTCGCACAAGGGGCAGAGGGCAGTCACAAGGATCATATAGAGGCAGACAATGGCAATCTCCAGCACCAAGAGGTGGTGAAGACAGTGCACAACAATACAGGAAGCAAACCCAATGACTCCCTCATTTCCATGCCAAGCAAGTCTCAGCTGACAGCACCTTTGGGAGGGAAACTAGCATTATTTGCAAACAATTGGCATATTGTCACAACAGACAAATGGATTCTGGACATTATAAACAGAGGCTACAAATTTCAATTTCACACTCTTCCAAAAATGAGAGGCATACCAAACCTACCACAAAATCAAAGGGTAGAGGCACAACTGCAAATTTCAAAGCTCCTAAACATGAGAGCTACACAAAAGGTACCTACGCACCAACAAGGTCAATGTTTTTATTCAAGACTCTTCCTGGTACCAAGAAAAGGAACCGACTGGAGACCCATTCTGGACTTATCCATCCTAAACACATTTCTACTCGTACCAAAATTCAAGATGCTCACATTACAGCAACTTCTTCCCATGCTGGGCAAGGAGTTTTGGCTGGTAACATTGGACCTCAAGGAGGCATACCTGCATGTCCCAATCAGACAAAGCTGCAGAAGATACCTCAGATTTCTTGCAGGTTCAATCCACTATCAATTCTCTGCATTGCCCTTTGGCTTATCTACTGCGCCCAGAGTATTCACAAAGTGCCTGGCATCAGTGATTGCCTATTGCAGACTTCAAGGGATACAAATTTACCCTTATCTGGACGACTGCCTGATCCAAGCGGACAGCAAACAAATACTACTGGAACATCTGGCATATGTGACACGGTTACTGCTTTCTCTGGGATACACCATCAACAAGGAGAAATCAAGGCTAACACCATCTCAGAAAATAACCTTCCTGGGTGCCAGCTTGGACACAAACACCCAGATGGCATACCTTACGTCAGAAAAACAAGGGCAATTATCTCAGTACTACAAAACACTAGCAAAAAGTACCAGGCTTACTGCAAGGAAAATCCTGCAGGCTCTGGGATTCATGGCATCTTGCATTCTGCTAATCCCATGTGCAAAGCTGCATATGAGGAAACTTCAATGGCACCTAAAAAATCTATGGTCTCAACACAGTCACAGCTTGGAAGCAATTATACCAATAATTCCATGTCTGCAAAAGGAATTTCTATGGTGGGCCCAAGCATGTCAAGTAAACACAGGCCTTCCATTCTGCAAGCCTCAAGCAAAACAAGTCATAACCACAGACGCCTCAGATTACGCCTGGGGGCACATGAAGGACAGGTGCATTCAGGGCAGATGGTCCCAAAAGGAAAAGCACCTTCACATCAATCAAAAAGAAATGCTAGCAGTAATAAATGCAATTACAGCTTTCAAGGACTTCCTGCAGCCAGGACAATTACTGATAAGAACAGACAACACCACAGTAATGTGGTACATAAACAAACAAGGAGGAACACACTCATACCCCTTGTGCAGACTAGCCATGACTCTTTGGAACTTGGCTCTGGAAAGACAAATCGAACTTCAAGCACAGTACTTGCCAGGACTGGAAAACACACTGGCAGACACTCTGAGCAGGAATATGACAGATCCACACGAATGGAAGCTGCATCCACAGGTGTTTACGGAGATAATCCAAGCGTGGGGGAGGCCAGACATAGATCTTTTTGCCTCCCACAGGAACCATCAATTGAAAAAGTTTTGTTCAAGGACCTTCCATCCAAAGGCCTGGAAAGTGGATGCCCTTTCATTCAGTTGGGCAACATGGACAGTTTATGCATTCCCACCCCTGCCTCTTCTGCCCAAGGTGCTTTTGAAAGCAAGAACAGACAAACCGAGGATGATACTGATTGCTCCAGACTGGCCAAGGCAACACTGGTATCCACTCCTGCTTAGCCTAACACATACTCCTCCCTGGTCCCTGTCTCTAATACCTCTTCTGCTGACGCAGAACAGCTACAAAACCCTTCACAGTCAGCTGAAAACACTCAACCTCGCTGCGTGGAAAATTCCTTAACACCACATCAGACTATACTCTCCAAGGAGGTGCAGGATGTCATTTTGGAGGCCAGAAGACCATCTACAAGAAAAGCTTACTCCGCAAAATGGAAGTGGTTTTGCTACTGGAATGAGAAAAGAAGACAGGACCCTAGAAAATTGAACTTGCCTCAGGTTTTACAGTACCTAGCTGAACTGCTGAACAGTGGACTTTCATTTTCTTCCATTAAAATACACGCCTCAGCCATTTCTGCAGAATACAACACGGATCCTCCTTTATTCTCTCACCCTCTCTTACAGCAGTTCCTCAGAGGGGCTAAGAATATAAGACCTCCAAGGAAGCAACCAATACCAGCCTGGGACCTTAATTACATACTAGAAAAATTAACATTGCCTCCCTTTGAACCTGCTGCCTCAACAGATCTGCAATATTTGTCCTGGAAAACAGCTTTCCTTCTGGCCATCACTTCAGCTCGTAGGGTTTCTGAACTACAGGCCCTCATGGCGGTGCAGCCCTTCCTCATCTTCCATCAGGATAGGGTTTCCCTTCGTACTAATCCATCTTTTATGCCAGAAGTGGTATCCAGGGTAGCCTTAAACCAAGACATACACCTACCTACCTTTTATCCTAACCCTCAAAACAAAGGGGAAAGGCTGCTTCACTCTTTAGACATCCATAGGCAGCTACGTTACTATTTGGACAGAACAAAGTCCTTCAGGAAATCAGAACAACTTTGTGTGTCCTATGCCGTAGGGGCTCAAGGGAAACCAGTTACCAAACAGACCATTTCCAAGTGGATTGGCCACTGCATACGATTTTGTTACTCCTATCATGGGAAATCTGTCCCTACTGGTATCAGATCTCACTCCACCAGGGCCACAGCCACCTCTACAGCCTTCCTCAGAGGTGTGCCTACTAAGGATATTTTGGAGGCAGCCACTTGGAGTTCTGTACATACCTTCACAAAACACTACCACCTGCCCTTATACTCCAGAGCAAGAGCAGGCTTCGCCACTGCTGTTTTGCAGGGCATTCTGGCTCAACCCAGTTCCTCATAGTACCTACCACCCTATGCATAGCTTTGGGACTCTACCCATCTGTGATTACTGCAGCTGTATGCACGATGAACATAGTACAGTTTTGTACCTACCATAAATGTAGATGTTCGAGTGCTAATACAGCTGCAGTACAGGTTTCCCTCCCTCCTTCCCCTCTTGGTTAGGGCATGGGGCCTAACAACCTCTTCATACCTCCTGACTGGGTTATCCTGTTATGTTTTATTTGCTTGCTTACACTGATTTTGCATTACATTGCATTGCTTGCATATGTGGATAAGCTTTACTTATGTATTGCCTTCCTTTTGGGGGCACCTGACATCTGGGGCAAGAAAGACTGAAGAACATGGCGTCGGCTGTGTCTTATATACTCTGGCCTTCCTGACGTCAGAAGAGTAAGCGACGACAACCGACGCCGGACCAAGACTTTGGAATTCGGCCGACCGAGGGACCGCCTGACGGCTGAAAACCCATCTGTGATTACTGCAGCTGTATTAGCACTTGAACATCTACATTTATGGTAGGTACAAAACTGTACTTTCTGCTCATTCGGTTCCTTCTCCAAGGTCATATCTGCCTTCCCACCTGTCTTTCAAAGGAGATCTTTGTTTTCCCTTCTCTGTACATTCATCTTCTCCCATGTCTGTAATTTGCTGGATTTTTTGTCATATTGCTTCCTTTGTCATGCCTTTCTTTCTCTCTTCTTTGATGGGAACCCCATTTTTACCTCCTCCCCTTTAATACTGCTGCATCTGCATTCCTCATTTTTGTTTGTTCCAAGATTCTTTTGCCCCCTACTTTTATCATGGCTTCCCTCGTATATCTCCACTTCTTCCTCTGATACATCTGGGCATTGCCCTCCACTTACATTTGCTGGGCTCTATCACCCTCCATGGCCCACCATCTGACTTTCCCACACAGTACATCCCTGTAGATGTGGATGGCTACCTCCTCTGTCTTGATCTAGAAAATAGTGCCCTTCAATATTGTTTTTAACAAAGCCAGGCATACCAGCTGGATAGCTGCTCAAAGCTGTCTAATGTACCAGCTGGATAGCTGCTCAAAGCTGTCTAATGTACCAGCTGGAGCCATTTTTTTTCTCACAACATACATCTGAAGGACTTGATAATTTACCAGTTTCATCTTACATCCTTCCATTACCAGCCTTCTCTTAATTTCTGCCATTCATATTAGACATTTTTCTTACTCTGTTACTGTGGCATCTTATTATCACATGTATGGATCTGTTTTTCTCAGTGACAAATTGCCTACATGATGTACTTGATCAGTTTGGTGGTTTCACACTTGTATACCCTCTGTTGTAATAGTAATCTATTTCTCTAAATACTTTAAGACATCTTTTCCTTTTATTCCCTCCTTCAATCATTATTCTGACATTTTCTCTTTTGGGTCATATTCCATGTCATTTTTTTTTATCAAAAAGCTTTCTACAGTACTTTACAGTATTTTAATTTCCCTTGTTTGTTTTCACATTATTTCCTGCATTTCTCCGTCAGACATTTGCAAAAGTTAAAACTTTTTGTGGCTTTAGGAATAGTTATACTAGCTTTCCATACCTCTAGCCACAGGACAGCCATTTTAGTTCCCTCTACATTGGTCAAGATCAGGTCTAGCTTTTTTTCCATGTCCTCTTCCTTATTTGAGCCTCAAACCACCTTACATTCATGCTCCAGCACTCTTTCAAAGCCTGTATTTTCACATTGAATAGAATAGCTCTGAGCACTAAACCAGCAGCCCAGGTGCAGAGCTGTATGATTAATCCAGTCTCACTCTCATTACCCGCTCTGTGACATCAGTAGGACATGTTGGCAGGACAGATTTGTGTCCCAGAGACTCCCACTTTTGTGGAATAGACTCCCTCTCCACATAAAGCAGAGTACCTCATTACAACTTTTTATGCGAAACCTGGATAACTGGATGGGGAACAGAAAATACACTCCTGGGGTTCTACCCAGACCTAGTAACTCCCTATGATCCTATGAATAATCAATTAAATGAGGCAAAAGAATTCTGCAGATTACCTAATAAATAACATTTATGTAAGCAAATGGTATAAATAAGATGGCTCACTGTATGTTGCATTTAAAACCGGGAAGGGATACATATCCATTTGCAAAGTAATTATGTTGTCTGGACTTGTGTAATTTCTTGTAAGTTATATAGTACAGAAGTGCCCTACCAAACATGTAGGGTACTTAGAAACTTTTGCAAATAAGTACAGTTTAGTGTGGTGGCACAACATTTTTTTACATATTTCTGCTGACTGTCAATCCTCTTCCTTCGTGTCTTGAGCCCATTGATTCTCCTGACAATGGAAAGTTCCCAGCAGGGGGTGCATGAGCTGCAATGGTGGGGCCATCATACAGGCATCCACGGAGATGCTTTGTGCCCTCATGCACAGTTAGTAATGTAGGTGATGATGGGTTTTTAATAACTGTAACCTCCTCCTTGGGTAGCTGACATGGAAATGACATCACCATAAAGGTCTAGTACACCCTCTCCCATGTACATGCATGTCTCCACCCACATGCTAAAGATGATTAAACTTACCATCTTCATAGTAGCAACCCCTTGTCCCCTAATCTTTGTTCTTTTTCATTGTCCAAAGAGGCTCAGGCCTATATGGGGTACAGAACAGGACACAGTATTCTGTACTTTGCCTATGAACTGTATAAATGTGAACAGTAACTTCTCTGCCATATTTCTCATGCCCAGTGAGAATTCCACTGAGGAATAGGAGACTGGGACTTCCTTACCAAAGAATGGCTAAGCCATCATCGGCCCCTTACTCTTGTTTTTGCCTGGCCACCTCCACCACTGTCCAAGCTGCAACTTTTACTTGAGCCATCTAAGTAATGCCCATGGCTTTATCTCTGTATACTACAGAGACAGGCTGCTAGCATGGGACACAGACATAGGTTCATAGGTTCATAGGTGTTTACTAGGCTAATGACCACAAGGGCCTATTTAAGCCTAGCCATACATCCCAAATCTCTGACAAGTTCTGATACCCTTGTTAAGTGTAAGCATGGGCCTGACAGATGAACCATTTACAGGTTGCCTGTGTCCATTAGAGATATAGGTGCCAAACCAGGGAAGAATTTCTGGTTTCCCATCCTATTGTTCAAGTTGCACTTGAATTGGGTTAGGAAGGAACTCTGATTCACATGGATGGGGAGCCTGTTCCATAGACGGGGTAGTCTCTGGGATACATGCCTATCTCTCCAGCAGGTCCTATTTATATCACAGGCAAGGTTTAAGCCTTTAGAATGAGTAATTCTGGTGTTGTGTGTTTTGTGGCTATGCAGGAGGTCCGTCTGAGTGGGTTCTGACAATGCCCTGTATGGCAGGCATAGATCTCCCCTCAGAAGCTTGCAGAAGACAGAATACAGGGATAGGGCCTTGAGGCGGTCTGCATAGGACATTTTACTTATGCCCTGTATTCTTTTAGTGAGGAACCTCTGTGGACATTCTAGTTGTTGGATATGCCTGATTAGGTACATACCAAAGGGGACCTTGTACTCAGTGATAGGTCTGATGAATGCTGAATACAGTGGAACAATAATTTCCTTGGACTTATATACTTATACCTTTGTTTATAAGTTACGCAACATAGAATGATTTCCTCACCACTCTAGACACATGATGGTCAAAGACTAGATTACTATCTGTGTGTGTCCCTATGTCCCTGACTACTGGGTTAACTCTAAGGGGTGTGTTTTCAATATTATAGTTACCAGGAATGGATGACTTCCCAAAGGAAACTATTAAGCATTTCTTGGCATTTAGTTTAGGTGATGCCTCGACATCAGTTATTTCTCTGTGTCAGCCCCTCCTTGAGAACATTTGTGTCAGTGTGAGATTCAATGACAGCTCCTAATTTGCAATCATAAATATATCATATAAATATATTTGCAAACATAATTAAGATTAAGTAAAAAGACTTGACTGGATACCAATAAATCAAAATGCACAACCACAGGAAAATTGGCATGTCAGAGAGTGGACTAAATCTCAATTTTAAAATTGTTGAAACTATTACTGACTGCTGTGGTCATCTTATGCTAATTGCCAACTTATTGATTCAGCTGCTTCAGAAAAAAATAGATACAGTGGCCTGAACACTGCTTGTAAGGAATGGTCTGCTAGAACAGCTTGTTACTGGCAGTGACCCACCATTTAGTTCAAAAGAATTGAAACATTTTATAAAGCTGATTGGTTTCTAGTCTTGGATTCATTGATTGGTACTAATCCCTTTGGATCCACATTGACTCACCAAAGGAAATTTGAACACCAAAGAACATCACAAAATTAAATCACTAGAAGCCACTTTTTTTAAACTTCAAAGTACATTTTTGCTTTTGTTTTGTTTACGTTTGTTGTGACTGATATCATCTCGAAATGTGTTGTTTCACATAAATCATATTTTTGTAGTTTGATATAGTTAATTGGAAAAATCCAATGCATGTGATCTGGCAGATTCAATGACAGAGGATTTTAACAGATAACTAGCCTGTATAAAACTGGTAGCCTTGCACCTGGGAGAGTAAAAGGACTCCATGGATCAACAGGATTTATAGCCGGACTGCTGTGGCAGGGAAAATCATAGAGAGAATTTCAAAGAAAACCTTTTTGCTTTCCTAGAAAATAACTGGACACCAATACACATGGTTTCCTGGCCAGAAGGAGCTTCTAAGCTAGATCAATCTAGTTTTTATGATGGTTTTCTAGGTCCCCTTGACAAGGGAATTACCATAAAACATGATCTGCCTGAATTTCACCAAGGCCTTTGAAATAATTGCACTCTAGCATCTACTAGGGTAGCTGGAGGTGATGGGGTAGTACTGAGACCCAGGAATGGCTGAAGGGTTAACACTGAGGAAAGTAGTTGAGGACATTTTTTAAGAGGGATTCATATGACTACTGAAGTACTGCAGAGATCAGTATTGGATCTGGGTATTTTCTGTTGCATTTGATTCAACCATATCTGAAGGAACAGAAAACAAGATCAACTGGTTTCATCAGAGCTCAAATATGCTACAGTAATGAAGGATGACAATGTCTAAGGAAGGCATTGCAATGGCTTCCCAGTTAGGCAGAAGAATACAACTGAGATAGAGAACAGATAAATGTAAAGAAGTGTAGCTTTGCCATAACAATCTTTCTGTATTAGTGCCAGCTACAGAAGTAGCAAACGAGCATAAAACAAACCTGGGGGTGTTGGATATACCTAGACTAGAACACTTGGAGTAGGGAGAGAGGACAGTGGTAGCAACAAATAAAATGCTGGCATTTATCTTTAAGGGTGAGATTCCAGAAGCAAAGAGGAAAGGTTTTAACTCTGTTTACCTTACCCTGAGTATTGCCTTCATTTATGGATGGGAAATACTTTAAAAGAAAAACATTGAAAAGGTGTGCGGGATGGAGGACAGAAGGTATGACCAAACCCTAAAGGATGGATGCTTAATCACGTAGCTCTGCCCTTGACCTGTTGGTTTAATGTGGATTTAGTGCTCAGAGATTGGAGAGGTTAGGGTGTACGATGTGTGTGCATATAATCATTTATTTATTTATTTAGTTTACATTTGTTGACCAGGCTAGTCCAACTGGATACATGTCCATTTTCAGTAGAGGCCCGGGGAGATAAGCTCCACATTAAACTAATAAAATAGGATAGCAAAAAGTCAAAAAATATCTCAATACATTATTCATGAAGATTTTCATCAAAGAACTTAATTATACAGAAAGTGACTATAGAGTTTAACAAAGCAATACAGTACTATTTACATGGTAAAGGGTTTGACATTCACGATAAAGTTTGTTAGGTAGGAAAGTACAGTTTGAAATGAAGTATACAGGTTGTCTTAAAAAATATAACTCTAAAAAACAAGAAAGTTTGGATAAATACACTTAAACAAATATTACACTCATAGAAAAAGATAGTTGGTCTATATACAAGGTGGAAGATGTGCGCACAGCAGAATGAATGTTGCAATGAACATACACAGTAATAGTTCCCTGGGAGTAAGATACTAAAATGGGAGTAAGGGAAGGAATTACTCATCCCACATTGTGGGTTTTGGGGGAGAGGTATACAATAATGTTGTACTAGGGAGTGTTAGTCAGGGTTAGTACATGGGCATAGCCATTGTGTTTTTAGTGGTAATAATGACAGAGATGCAAGTTTAATGGGAAGCTTGTTCCATATCTTCCCCACAGAATTTGAGAAAAGGGAATCACCTGCTTTTTTGTGGGATTTCTGGATGGTAACCAGTAGTTTATTTGCTGTGCAAAGGGTAGTAAGATTTATGTAAGGGGAGATGAGGCTACTGAGAATAAGAGTATTACTAGGCTGGTACAGAATCTTATGGGTAATGGTGAGTTGTTGAAATTCTAGCTGGTTTTGCAGTTCTAGCCATCCTAGATTTTTGAGATTTAGATAGTGGTGAGTTCTAAATGGGGAGCCAGTAGCAAATCTGGCAGTATTGTTATAAGAAGTAGTCAGCTTATTTAGGTTGCTTTTGGAAAGATTAGTATAAATGGGGAGGCATAGAGGAGGGTAGGGGTCAGATGGGTATGGGGAAATGGTAGTTCTGGCTTCAAGGGTGAGAAAAGGTTTTATCCTATCAAGGATCCAGGTTTTCTGTTTACTGTTTTAATTGTAGTGTTAATATGTGAGTCAAAGTTAAGGTTGTGGTCAATTATTACACCTAAGAGTTTGGTAGCCGGTTCAGGAGCTATGATCGTACCAATGGTGGATGTAATAGAGAAATCTATTGGGGAGGATTTAAGAGTTGGAGTAAATAGCAATAGTTTTATTTTTTTGGCATTTAGAAAGAGGCAATGTTGTTGGAACCAGTTTTTAACTAGGTTAAATACTGTTTGGGTGATGGATTGGAGTTCAGATGAAGAGGAGGCTTTACAAATCAATGTGGAGTTGTCTGCATATTGTATGCAAGTAGCTAGAGGTAAATTTATACAAAGGTCATTAATGAATATGGAGAAGAGTAGAGATCCCAGGATAGAGCCTTGAGGGGACACCAAGGGTAATAGGGAGATGTTTGGATAGGTTATTATCCCAAAGGAGAGCCTGCTGTCTATTATGTAAGTAGGACTTGAATCATTGCCTGTGTGTCAAGTGAGAATGATTTGAGTATGTTAAGATGTTTTTGATAGTTGAACATATCAAAAGCTTTAGATAGGTCAATGAAGAGTGCAGAGGAGAGCATGTTATTATTACGATGTTTATTAATGCACTCAGTAAAGGATAGGAGAGCAGTGGTGGTACTGTGGAAAGGTCTAAAACCATGCTGACATTCAGCTAGAAGGTTATTTTGGAGAAGGTGGTCAAGAAGTTATTGATGGATGCATTTTTCCAAGATTTTGGCTAGTGGAGAAAGTAGGGCAATAGGCCGAAAGTTAGAGAGTTCAGTTGAGTTACCACACTTGTGAAGTGGGATTATGTGAGAGATTTTCCAGAGAGAAGGAATGGAGCCTTCAGTGATGGTTCTATTAATTAGGATAGAAATGGGATAGGCAAGAACTTTTGCAGCAGTTTGAAGGTATTCAGCTGGTAGGAGATCAGCTGAGGGAGTACATGTTTTAAGTTTATGAAGTAGAGTATACATGAGGGATGTAGGAATAGGTTTTAAATGAAAGGTAGACGGTATGGTTGCTAGGGAGAATGAGAGGGTAGAACTAACAGGTGGTAAGGTGTTTGCTAGAGATTGGACAGTTTCAGTAAAAAAAGGTATTAAAAGCATCAGCAATCTGGTTGGGAATGTTAAAAGAGAGATCTGATGGGGTTGGTGTTTTGGAGTGGCCTGGGTGTAAAAGTCTACTTACGCCTGACCAGAAGGTTTGTGGTTGTTTTTGGTGCTTTTTCTGGAGTTTTAAGTAATATTTTTTTATCAAGAAGTATTGATTTTTTTTGGTGGCATTTCTTAGCTGTTTAAATTATTGCCGATCAATTGGGTCTTTAGTGTTTCTCCATTTGGACCAGATTTTATTTCGTAGTAGGATTTGTTGTCTAGTCTCTTTAGTGAGCCATGAGGCTGCTTTGCTTCTAGTTCTTATAGAGCATAAGAGGGCATGGAATTCGAGGATTTGTAAGAATTTGGAGTTAAAATAGGATACTGCTTCATCAAGTGGGAGGTGTCTTATGGGTGACCAGTCACAGGCTTGAAGCTTTGCTTGAAAGTTTGCTGGATTAAAATCTTTTTTGTTGCGGGTGATTTTAAAGGTAGTTTGGTTTGGGATAAAGTATTTTTGTCTAGATATATAAGTAAGTGAATGGTCACTAATATCATCAGGAAGAATACCTAATTTATAAGAGAGAGGATGGCTATTAGTTAAGATCCAGTCTAAGGTACTTTCTTTGCTACTGGGTTTATGGATTCTGGTAGGGGTGGTAATTGCTTGGGAAAAGCCATAGAGGTTTATATGGGTTGTGGGTTTATGTGAGGTATAGGTGTTCCAGTCTATATTAAAGTCACCAAGTACAATGGTTTCCTGTAGGAGGGATGTAGAAAGCCAGCAGAGAATACTTTCTAGGATGCTGATGTTATTGCCTGGGGGTGGGTAGGAGCATATTATGTATATATATTTACTAGTATTGACCTGGAGCTTGGAGAATTTCCACATTCGTATCTAAAGGTGGTTGTACTACTTGAGAAGTGACCTGTAAATGAGATTTGTACAGAATTGCTACCCCACTACCCTTTTTGGTAGTTCGGTCTACACTCAAGATATTATAACAAGGTGGGAGTATTTCATTGTCTTTTGTTACAGGTTTGAGCCAGGTTTCTGTTAAACATAAGATATCAAATGAGTGTGTATCTAGTAGACCGTGTAGTTGGCTAACTTTATTGTTTACACTCCTTATATTGAGATGGGCTATGAGTAGATAATTTGGGGTTATACTGGGAGTGAAAGGGGAAGATGGATGAAGTTAGAGGGGGTTTATAGGGGTGTTGCTAGTTGGTCCTGGGTTGGGATGAATGTCTCCATGGAGGAGAGGATGTCTACAAGGACTATATGGATGCTTCAGTAGTTTACAGCAATTATTTTGTGATTTCCTATATTGTAGGAATGTAAAATGGGCTACCCTGTGAAATTTTGGCAATAGATAGGTTGAGGTGGATGTTATGTTTGAATGGATTTAGAAGGCTAGCTCACTTAATAGTAATGTTTGTTTTAGAGGTTGGTGAGATGTGGTATACTGTAGGTTTTCATAAAAGGTAAGGATATCGGGTATAGAACGAATATATAGTAATGCAAGTAGGAGAAGAGGGTTTGTAAATCTGAGTCTGAGTTAAGGGCATTGTGCAGAAGATTATAGAATGTAGTCAGAAATTAGCAGGTAGGTATAGAGAGAGTGTGGAGTATAGCAATATCTAAGGGGTAGCAGAATTAGTCTCAGTATGGGAGTGGGTGTGTAGGTGGTAGCTCTGTAATGAGTACTAGACAGCTATTGGATTGGAAGGAAGGGGATGTGGCCCTGGAAGTACAAGTGTAGGGTCACAGGGGGTGGGTGGAAATTGGGGGTAGGGTAGGGGAGTGGAGTGAGCCCACAGGGCGAATGGAGCTGGTTAGAGCAGGTAAAGGGGGGATTCTACAGAGACAATCTGAGAGCAGCAGATTCCTGAGACATTCTAATCATTTCCAGGTAAGTAGAGTGTGGTAAAGCAGGTGTGAGGTAGAGAAGGATAGTGGAGTGGAAGGAAGAATTATATAATGGGGTTGCATGTAATCATACAATTATATGATGTGTCTGCATGTAATCATATGATTATATGATGTAGATGTATGTAATCCTGCTAGGGAGATTGTGAAGGGGTTATCCTGACTAGGAAGGGCAGGCAGTAAGGGGAGCACTGCCAGTAGCCTGCAGGGACTAACTACTTCCTGGATCTCCAAAATTCCCTTGCAGATGTATGGAACAGATCGATGGAATGCTAGAGGAGAGTAAATCCTTGGAAGCATTCATGACTGCATGGAATGTGAGGTTATGGGAAAAGGGGAAGGTAAATATCAGGGAGCTAGAAGCTTAAATGCACTTAAAGAACAAACTAGATAGAATTATTTTCAGTCATAAGTTTAATATGCCATTGTCTCATTGCCTTTAAAACTCCAAAGTGCAGTCTAAGTGGATTGTATCTGAATGTTTCAGTAGTTTTCACTGGTAGCTTCATAAGAAGGCAAACAGTATGTAGACAGCATAGCAATCTGGGGTCTGGAATACGATAGGAAGTTTAATAAAAAAAGAGTAAATTCAGAGCAGGGAAATGGTTCAGGACTTCATTCCCTTCATCAGTCATAAAAGAACTGTTGCATACCTAAAAACAGTTATAAAGACTAGTAGATGTGCAATGCCAGATAGCACTTTAAAGCAATTTTGTTTCAGAGGCCACTTACTTTGCTTGGCAAGGTTTAAGGGGACCCCACATTACCAAATCGAGCATGTGCCAGCAGTTTGATGAGAGATATGCAATGGCTGGATAAAATGCTTTGGTAGGTCATATTATGGCCCGTGCACCTTCTGTTGGTCATTGCTGATTAAAGGGGCATCGTATACGTTGCTCTATCTGTATCTTCAATGCAGTTTAAATTGAAAGAAATATTTAACTCAGAATATCTTCAGGCTTAAAGTTCAGTTTGTCAGTTTGATTCAGCTTCTAGTAAGTCATTCTCTATATCTTCACATATAATATCTTGCTTATTATACAATGACTGGTCGTTAACATTCAAAAATGAACACACTGATTACTCAGCCCATACAGCATGCCCATTGTAAATTGAGCATATAGCAATGGAAAAAGTCCGGTCACCCAGATATTCTTCAACCTCATGACCAAATCATGACAACCGTGAGTAAATCCAGCACTACCCACACCCAACTGTGGGCTATTGCTATAATAGTTATCAAGACCCGAAATCAAAATTCATACTCTTCACTTTAATTTTTAACATATACAGTCAAAGTAATGTTTAATACACCCACCGTATATACCCTGAAATGATCGGCCACCCAATTTCTCAAGGGTTTGAAGTTTTCCCAACATAAAAAATGATTTACAGTTATACATAGTAATATACACCACCTAAGGAGTTATGTGATTAACAAAAGTGTTTAAATAATGTTTTTGGTTGCAACAGAAGATATAAAATGTTTATTGAAATGAAAAATACTGCAATTAAAGTAGTGCCCACAGTAATAAATATAAGATTTTTGTAGAACCAAAAGACTCAGTACAACAAACTTACCTGTCTGCAAGTGAGGCGTAATGCAAAATTAGCTGAAACAGCTAAATTTCTTACTGTAACATCTGATTTGAATATATTCCATGTTTTTTATACTATATTACTAACACCTTTTGTATGCTGTCTCCTTGATTGCCAAGATAGCTGCAAGTAAGACTGTTACCTCCATTGCCCTACAGCAAAATTTCCTTTTCCAAATGATATATGATATATCTCTTGACAGCAGTCATAAATTTGTTTTCAGGATACATTTCTCTAAGCCAACTACTATGACAAATATTCTAATTTGATAGAATGCATATGCCTATAGTGTAAAGATTGCCATTTAAGTATATTTTTCTTAACCTTGAATATCTGACAAATAGATGTCTAAAAGCAGTTTGATTCAAAAATGTATAATTAGAATCAGTTACCTTTTATGGTTCTGTCATCAACTCTTTTTCCTAAAAATACTTGCTTATAAATATATTTAAAATCAGAAGATATGTTCATGAGCAACCCTGATATGCACTTTTAATTCTTTTAGTGGGCTGTACCACAAAAACACTATCACATACCAAATGAATATACAGTGGAATGTGATTCAGAATATTAAAATGTTATAAAAATGTGTGTTTCAGTTGTGACAAGAACGTACAAGTATAGCTGAGGCTACAGTCTATCATCTAGATGTGTCATGTTTGTTGAAAATAATGTTGCTTAGAATATAACTACATTCTTTTTAACAAAACAGCTGCTATTTTTGACAGATGTGTAAGGTAATGTAGTGAGTGATATATTATATCCGTAGAACTAGAGCTTTGAATACTTAGAAAAGAAAGTCATGCAGTTTAATTACTTTTTCAAGAATAAAATTTAAATGGATCATGAAGAGATTTTTAGCAACTCACAATTAAATGTAATTCCATAAAAATTAAACATTGCAATATAAATGCCCCTTTGCATATACATTCCGGATGTTTAAACTGACATCAAAGGCCTTGAGTGTAAATCTAGAGCTGTTGGAAAAGTGCCTGTCAATACATACATTATGCAAGCTGGATCAAGCCATAGCATTGTCGGATGAACTGACCATGGACTTAAGGTTACTGTGAAAAGCAGCATGGCATTGTTCTGAAAACGAAAGCATCTAAGTACCTACCACACAAATGGCACTCTTATAAAGCTAATGAAGGTTATAAGGGGTATGATGACATTCTTGGACAGTGAATTTACTTCAGCCATCATGAATCAACCATAGTTCTGAAATCATTCTACCTTGCTCAGCTAATTAAGAAAGCTTATCTCCTAGATTAAAAGATACCATCTGTTGCCGTTACTTGTCCCTATAATACAATGCAGTGCCCCCTTTGGTATAGATTTGTCTAACACAGTATTCAGGTAGAACGGCCATAGTGTTTCTTAACCAAAAAACATCTCAAACAGGAAGAGATATAAAGATATATTAAAGGCCCTGTCACTTTACTTTGCCTCTTCCAGGCTTATATATAGTAACCTTTGCATAACCTTCAAGGTCATGAAAGACCCTGTCCTATATAACCTCATTTACATAAAAAAAACTTACAATATCACACATCTGTTTTGAAAAACTAAATATTCTCCACAACATAAACAGAACCTCTTAGCATGATATATGTCCCAACATATTCCCTGCTTGTGGAATAAACTTGCACTGCACATCAAATAATGTAGCACTGTGACCCATAGGGGAAATGAAATGCTAAGTCTGCTTTATCTAGGCTTCTGATGGCCAGACTACTCACCTAGTAAGAACCTATGAACCTATATTATTTTCTAGAGGTAATTTAAGGAATTGTTGTTTCACAGCATAGTCATTATAAGTAAATACTGGAGTAATCCATCAGATTTATTAGATGTAGGCTGACTAAAAATAATACAGAATGCACTGTGGAAGAAAGACAGACAAAAACAAAACCACATCAGTGTGATAGTCTCCATTAGGACAATCAGGAGTATAAAAAATACAAGATAATGCAGAACATTGAGTGATGCTGGAGCTTAGCACTGCACAGAATGCTAAGACATGATGAATACAACTTTTGTTCATTTCTGGGTGGTGTTTTCTTTTAAAGAGCTAGACTGACTTGTGGTTTTAGTTGGGAGAAGGTTTTTAGTTCAGTTTCACTATACAGTGTACAAAGGTAAACCCTTTCAATCATGGGATAATATAATGTGAAGGTTTTACTGGAATTACAAAGTCTGCAGTTTGGTATTAGAGTGACTGATGCAGTACTTAAATTGCAATTGCATCCACTGCTTAAAGTAAAGCAGTTGAACAATGGATAGGGTTCTTCTTGACTGGGGTGCCTTCTGCGCAGAATCTGCATGTCCTCCCTGTGTTTGTGTGGGTTTCCTCTCGGTGCTCCAGTTTCCTCCTACATTCCAAAGATATGCAGTAGGTGGATTGGACATTCTAACTTTGCCATATGTGTGAGTGTACATCTAAGTGTGTGGTGCTGAAGAAATACCATGGCATGACTAGCCACCCACTGGTGTAATCCTTGGCTCTAGGTAATTGCCACTGTTGAAGTGACACCCAGACCCCATGTGCAAAATTGATGGGATGGATATCTTGGTGCTCACTTCACATAAGGACTGATGTTAAATTGCGAAGAGATTTTGTTAATAATATGTGTAGTGTAATTAGATAGGCCTAAAAACCCAACAAAAGTGATCACTGCCATGAAAGCAATGTTCTTTTTCTTTCTAAAAAGGGTATATGCAACGTTTTTTGGAGTAGGGTGTCTGCCTGGGTGTGTGAGTAACAGACGGTAAGAGGTACTTTTCCCACATCTACTTTGCTTGCATTTGCTGTGTATGCAACTATTATTAGCATTATTTATTTTTCTTCTGTTCCTGTTGTTAGCGAGGGCGTGGGATCAAAATTATCTAGTTCTACTTTGAAATATGCATACAAGGTGTCCTTGGCATGTCATGCATATTGCTAATTGATACATTTATTGCATTTTAATAATGTGGAAAACACTGAGTACAGGTTAGAAGTGCATCTCCTATTTCTTGGTTACGAGACATTTGAGTAAGAGAAACATATGAAAAAGTATGATATACATCTGATACTATCCATTACAAATCATTAAACTAGGAGAGCACATTAGAGGACACAACTGTGTTTTATTTAAAACACACAACTTGCAACATACTGCACTGTAAAATATAAAACTGGTATGAAAATGTACTTCTGTTTTTTTTAACATCTTGAACTCTTGGCTACAGATAGTTGTGGTTTAGTTCACCAACACAAGATTCAGTGACTCTTTTAAGCAAAACTAACTGTGAAAGGTAATCCTCTAAAGGGAAGAGTGCTTTTGCAAAGTACTGCAAAACAGCATTTTCTGGGATAGGGCAGTTCACACTTCTTTGAAACCCATCTGTGCTCACTTTACCCAGTTTGTTTATGGAATTTAACTCTTGAATCTGCTAATATCTTGGTCGAGGGGGGACCAGGCACTCCATGCAAACTTGCACACACACAAACACGCACACATGCGCACACGCACACAGATACACACACACACACACACACACACACACACACACACACACACACACACACACACACACACACACACACACACACATTTTTATTAAGTTCACTTTTTGAAGTGATGTTCAGCCAGTCTGACTTTGACAAAGTGACTAGGTTTGCCAATTTACTGGTACAAAAATAGAGCACCTCCATTAGATTTTGGAAGACCATGAATAAAATTAAATAGGAATTCTGTGACTCTCCAGTTAGTAATTTACATCCTAGAGCTGCGTTAGTAAAGTAGCTACATTTTCTAATTTAAGGTACAAATTATAATGGGGAAACTAGCATTAAACAAAGGTTTTCTTCAATTTTCACTTAAGCCAGCCAGGCTAACATTTTGTTTGTCTGTAGCAGAAACCTTTACTGCTCATCAAAAATTTCACTGCTGTTGAGAGACATCAAAAGGTGCCGTGATGAATGCAAGCACTCATTTACAGATTCTGAGAGAAATGTCAACTATAGTTAACTGCTGGCAGTTCAGTTCACACACTTCTGCATCAAAACCTAGCAAGATAGCAGGGAATTTTCAAGTGACATGATCACAAGTCATAGAACTGTCAGTAACATAAAAAGTATCCCTGGCACCTCTAAAAAGAGTAAACTCTTGTACTATATCAAAATGTCCTGTTTCACTAGTTTCCTTTTGAAAACTTATGCTCCCTGACATTTTAAAGTCACTGGTGAGGGCACTTTTCAGTTGTAGAAATACTGATGATGAGAAAAGTGTGTGTGCATGTGTGTGTGTGTGTGTGTGTGTGTGTGTGTGTGTGTGTGTGTGTGTGTGTGTGTGTGTGTGTGTGTGTGTGTGTATTCACAACTGTCTATGAGGCCTAGGATTAGTAGTGAACGTTACTGGTGGACATTAATGAGCAGAATTGTAATATAGGTGAACACCAAAGACAAATTACAGTGCATTTTCCCTTTTTGAAAAAGGCTTGGTGCAAACACAGAATGATCATTGCCCTAACTTCTGTTTTATCCTCTCATTAACCAGAATTACTTGGGAATTATGACTGCAGGGTGCAAGTGGCAATCTGTTTAGCAAACTGACCTGCAGTGAGTGTTAAAATATACAAAAAGTACTAACCATGTCTGCATTTAGAATATTGTAGCTCAAACTAAGATTCTTAGTTTCAGTTGTTGTGCCTCTATGGAGAAAAACATGTCTGTGATAAGATATTTTGCATGATAGCTAACTGAAAGACACTATATTTGATATAATGCATCAATAAACATTTTCCATTCTAAAAACTGCTTTCTTTGTATGATGTATGGCATGACAAGTAGCAGAATCAAACAGCTTTAACAGCATCATTTACTTTTCCGAATCTTGTAATATACACTAAATTTAGATGGTTCTTTTGCAAATAATTTGCTGAATTTCAACAAAACTCAAAACAGTATCATACCTTGGTTGCATCTGTTCATTAGCATGTTTATGTATGAATGGCCTTCTAGAAGCTAGACTGTTTCTCCTTTTTGAAACTTGTGTGTATTCATGTATTATCCCTTTTAAAAAGAGAAAGGGACCAGTGATGTTTTATGAGCAGTATAAGTTTGTAGGAGGCAAAGGGAGTCACTAAGTGATGAATATGATTGCATTTATTAATAGATATTATAGGGCTGATTGCATTTGCATGTGAATGTAGTCCCAAATTCGTTTGTTTCAGACAGGGAGACATGAAGAGGAGAGGATCTTTCATTGCTAAGAAAATAAAGCAAAGGTTTCCCTACCTCTGTAGATGATATGATGCTAAGAGAAAGTCTAAGTAAACACACGTTGGCCAAGTCCATCATCATAATTGGAAATCTTTGGAAATTCCCCAGCTAAACCAGGTGTTTAATCAACAGCCTCAGTTAGTAGGAACTAAGCATAGTCATGTGAAAAAGTGAAGCAATTCATGCCTGTAATGTTGTTCTTAGAAATATGGGGGCTAGTGATTGGTCTTGCCATCTGCTTTATTTCTTTCCAGAACAGACAGGATTTTGACCAGCGTGCTTCTTGCCTCTTCGTAAGGAATAGTGTTTAAAAAATGCATTCTTATTTGTTTTTCTCAGTGATGTTTGGCCCATTACCTACTAACCATGAGGATCTTCATGTACTGAATTCTACAAGGGACCGCTTTTTCTAAAAGCCACTAGGGTTTCTACATCTTTTGAGCACCCCATTAGCCACAATGAGTGCATAGGATTGAAATTCTAGGCACTTTGAGCAAACATGCTTTCATGCATGCTCAGCCTCAGCTACAGGCCATACAGCTTCCTGAGCTCATATATCCCGGTCCTTGTAGTGCACTTTGATACATCACCTGGTGCCAGTGCTACATAGAACTAAGCTGTGTCTTTAACACCAAGGTGGGTGTGCCAGCAGTAGCCCCTGCACTTCTAATCCCCAAGTTACTGGACCATCAGGTCACAGTCAGACTTTCACCTCTGTACTACATAGCCAAAAGGTACTGCTCCATACCTTCCAATCACCACTGGCTCTTCTTCATTCTCTCCTCTTTAATATTCTCACTAACACCCTCCATACATCCTCACAATAGGCCTCCCTAATACAATATGCAGATCACTTCACACTCACATGTGCATCTGACAACATGGTGCACCTCCAAAAAATGACTCAGGAAGCTTTAACAGCCAATGAAACATGGCTTCCTAACTCACATCTTATGTTCAGTCGTAAAAAAAACAAAACAAGGTACTGCTTTTTCCCTAAATCCCTCTCTCATGAATAAACTAAATTTAAAGTCTTCGCCCTTGATAATACAACCATTGTAGTCACTTCTCACAGCAAGTTATTATGAATAATAATGAATGATAATCTTTCATTCAACTTGCATATACAAAACTGCATAAGAAAAAATCATCAAAAACTAGAGATGCTTTATAAAGCCAAAGGATTTCTCACCAATGCAATCTAAAACTACACTTGCAACTACTTACCTTATCCCTGGACTACTTTATGGATCCCCCATCTATACTAACCTTCAAGCACTGAAAAATCAAAATGTGAACAATGCTAAAACAAAGTTGCCAAATTTGCAGCAAATACTCCTTTCAGAATCCCCCAATGTATAGCACTAAAAAGCCTAAATTGGTTAGAGCTACACCATCAACTAACATATATACAGCTTCTTTCCACCTATAAAATTATTCTGCTTGTCCTTCTCTAAAAAACATTCTACACACCTATGTCCCTAGTCAGACATCATGATCCAGTGACCAGCAACTCCTGTATGTCCACAGATCTATCAAATCTGCTGGGCATTGTCTGTACTTATACTATGTTGCTAAGGCTTGGAACTCCTTACCTCTGTCCATCAGATCAGTACTCTTTCCCATCCTTCAAAACTATTCATAAAGACTTCTTAACCAAAAGCTGTCTCTGTTCTTGCTCAACAACTGATATCCTTAAATGTGGACAAATAACTATTCATACCTTATATTTCCTTACTCTCATTTCTTTACTCACTTCCTTAATTCTATCAATTTTGCTCCCTTGGCTTTCTCTTTCTAAGTATACTATAAGCCTGGTTTTCTTTTCACATTGCAGTTCCCGTTTGTATTATACTAACTTACCTTAAATTTCTATATAAACTGGCTAAAATTTCACCAAATATCTAATTATTGTCATATTATTTGTATCTGTTATTCACCAATGTGTTCATATTATGTGTAATTCTGTATAATTATTTAAACGGTGGTTGTTTTTGTATTATTTTTAGAGATTGTAAAATTGTTGTTCTTTAAAATGATTTGGAATACTTAGGATCTTTTGTCCCTAGGTCTCAGCTAAAAATGAGCTCCTAACCACGTGGACTTTCACAGTAATCAAATGTCAATAAGTAAATACTCTGAGATTAGCTCTCATATTTACAAATACCAACCCTGATAACTGATGTTTTAATAATATTTTTGCATTTATGTATTGATTAAGTAGTGTGAAATTTAACAAAAGCAATGCAAATTTGGAAGTATAGTGCAAAGGGTATCTGTTTTGACTGCAGGCCGTTGTCCATGTGGAGTTTGTACATCCCCTCATGTCACATGGTCTTTGTCAGGGTACTGTTATTTTCCTTCTGCATCCTAAAACATGATTAATTATACTACAACTCTGTCTCTTTCTGCATACCTTGCATTTATTCTTACCTCTGTGGCCTTGGTCATGGTTGAAATGGGTTCCTGGATCAATTCTCTTAATAGGTTAACAAATAAATTAAAAAAAAAAGTTTATCTTCTTAATATTTGAGTATAGCAGAAGAGGTTTAATTTTACTGACTGGATTTTCAATGTGCCATGATATTGTGGGTCTGTTCATTCAAATGGGTTTGAACCTACATATTTTATAACTTGCATCATACCTCTCAATCTGGAAACATCAAAAATCTGGACAAAGGCCCATGAAAAATATGTACAAATCTGTAAGCTAATTAACATAAAAATGCATACATAATTATTTAACCCCACCCATGCCGATGGAATTGTAAGATACCAACTCTGAAACGCAAACTTATGAATAGACAACCAAAATATGGCCCTAGACCATGTAGGAAATGGTAACCATTTTTTTTAAATGTGTAGCAATGATGTTCACTGGGAAGGGAGAAGATGATTAACCTTATTGGTGACTTGCAGTATGTGGGTTTTGTGGTAAAAGTAGGGCATTTAATGGTAGGCAATATTCTAATCTTAGCAATAGAATATTATAGTTTGTTAGGACCTCTAAAAGTCATTCTCCATGGCCTACTGATCAGTGGTGGTACTGGTGTAGCTTGAGTTTGTGCTGCCCAGGGTTGTGTTTGAGTTTGCCGCCCTTCCCCTTCCTCACAAAATCATGGTCAAATGGGGCCCTCCCCATTGCAGCCATTCCAATGTCCCATTACTTGGCTATTTCACCCCACTAACCATAAACACTGTAATGTATATACTGCTTTACTTCTACAATGATTATTTGGATTCCATTTAAAAATTGTATTTTACATTTTATAGCACAAACACTAATAGACATCTACTAAACAAAGCAATACAGTCTCACAATGAAAATAGACTTCACATTAAAACTTCTCTTCCCTTAAAACTCACATTCATTGCAACAGCATTGAATCCCACATTCAAAGAAAATGCATCTAGCCAGTGTTGGACAAAGATTATCTTTGGGCTGTTTTCAAATCATAGGCCCCTTGCACATGAAACATATATGTGTTCTTTGATACACCTTCCTAATTGTATTAAATTATATTCCTTATATAATACACCACACTTGTTAGAGTATGTTTTAATTTTATTGTTTTGAACATTTTTCCAGTAAGCAATGAAACAAAATGCATGAACCAATAATGACAAAACTGCCCAATTCATGACATTTCCATCATAAAAGTCTACTCAAACTTCTACAATCAACCAGTATCAGTAAATATGCACAATCTCTGCAGAAGTAAAAAGTCATCTAAATAATTCCAAATTAAAGAGATCTCTAACTAATGAAGAGGTTGCTGCTGGCAAACAACTTTGCATTTCATCTACAAATAAAGTGCCTGTTGCCCTTGAGGAATAAATTGCCTATGTTACATCTGTCCCTAGTAAGTTTATTTAGTCAACAAATAAATAATAAATAAATAGAATCCTCTGAAGCGCTGTAAAAGGAACTTCATGCAACTAGTAAGCTTGTTATAGCTTCATTTTAATTCCAAACTTTGTTAGATAATTCTGAGATACAAAATCTTTAGCCTCACATAAGAATCACAGCCAGACTATTTGACTGAGGTGAGAAAATGATCAAGATCATACATATGGAGAGATAAATGAACTCCCTAGCACCGAGGAATAGAGTTGTCTGTCTGTGCCCTGGATAACCCATGTTTGACTAACATCAGAGGTGCTAGAGGACATGACGGAAAAAAAGAAGAGTGAGCAGCTGACACAGGCTCACCTAGCTAGGCTGTCTGCAATTGTAGCATTAAGAGCCTGATGAGTTATGCTCTTCTAGTAGTAAACTGTTGCTCTGGTGGTTGCACATGAGAGGAATTGTACATGCACCTCCTGAAGGCAGTCACTGCAGAGCTCACAAATCTGTTGTGGGGTGGGGGGTAGGTCACACTCCCCAGAAGGGTAAGCCGCTGCATCAATGTCCATGATATTTTCACTGGCCCTAGATTTGGGTTGGTTGAGCCCATAGGAAGCCAAGGTGGGTCTGGTAAACCCAAAGAAGGAGGGGAGTAGCAAGAAACAACGGATGGTCAGCTGTGGGGAGGCAGGAAAGAGAAATGTTGCAACAAAGTTTTTGACTTGGAAATCTGTGTCGAATCAATGAAGCTGAATACATAGAGAGGAGGCACTTACTGTAAAATATCCTTACATTTGAAAGTATTTTAAATATTAATTTAACAGTAGCCTCAAGAAACATAATTCTACAAAATTAGCAGGGGAGATTATTCTTAGTATCACATATCTGAATACACTCACAAAATTTGAAAGAGTGTCACCTCTAGGCCATGGACTGCAATGCATGTCACATGTACTTAAGTGATAAAAGTCTCAAATTAAATTTATGCAAGGAAATGTCATGTCTGCGGTAGTAATGAGTACATAGAATGAGCTTATAAAACTTAGAAAACACACACACACACACACACACACACACACACACACACACACATACACACATTCTGTAAAGACTGGTAAATGGATGGAGCTCTAACTGAATAACACACACTTCTTTAATAACTACACACACTTCTGTAATAACTGGTAAATGAACGGAGCTCTGACTGAGTAACAACAGAGCACACACTCTCTCTTCTGTAATGGTGCGGACACCTTACAATTGATTTTTTGTGAATGGAGCTCTGACTCATTCTTGTAAATAGTCTGACTGATTCTTGTAAATGAAGCTCTGACTGACTGGCAGCACTTCTACACACACACACACACACACACACACACACACACACACACACACACACACGCACACACACACACATTTCTGTAAATGGAGTGGTGGCAGCATTTCTGCTTACAATATATTTCTTCTGCTAAGACTGTCTGGACTATCTGGTCTCTCTGCTTAATTTCTGCCATTAGCTTACCGGCTGCTGCTAAAATACACAGTTCTTCCATTTTAAGCTGGGCCCGTAGTGTGTGAATCAGACAGCATACAATTCTTTTTTTTTTTTTTTCTTATCTGCTGACCCCATTTCTCATCCTGATCTTGCAGCATCAAGTCTGGTGCTGGGAGTTTTAAATTGCTGCACTGCTGCTGTTATATTCCCTCCAAGACAGTTAAAAATAACAGTCCAATGAAGGTGATGTCATTCACGCATGCCCCCTGTAGGCTGGTGATGCATGGTGATGTCAGCCATAGCTTTAAAGCTGTAATAATAACAAACAAAAAAAAAATAATTAGGAAAAAAATTGGGAATTAAAGGAGCCACTCGGGAATTTATGGCACCCCATTATTTTGTCCTCAAAACCGGTAAATACTGAGGAATCTGGTACAGTAGAGAGGTCTGACTTGCATATAGGTCTGTTTTATTAAGAAAACAGTTACAGTGAACAACGTTTATGCATTATTAATTAGTATTTATTAACTAGATTTGAGCAGCAATCCACATGATCTTTTTTTTCAGATTCAGCCCAGGAACACTGTCTGGGTATGCAACTTGGGCAGAGAAATGCTTAGACAAATGGAGGCCTAGGTAATCAAACCTTAGACTACAGAAAATAGCTCATTAATTGTTTGTACCCTTAATCTTCTTTGCTAACTGCAGGACTGTCTGAAAGCCTTCTTCATATCGGAATGGGCTTATAGTATTACGGTTCACAGAAAATAAGTATTATGGTTCACAGAAAGTAAGCCAATGAAATCATAATTGAACAGAAGAAGATGGTAAAAGATTGGAAGGGTCTCAAAGACTATACTGAATAAATATGAATCCTTCTATGAAGCCAGAAGCTATGAATGAAATGTGCAAAACCATTGCGTTAAATTTTACGACTGACTTCCAGTGGTTTGGTGTGCTTGTTAGATGACAATATAAATCTTATCAGCATTATGCTTACTTCATTTAAGTGACCTTGTTCCACCAAATATTACTCAGCCCCAACTCTACAACCACATCTTTAGAAATTCTGCACCCTCTTACCTGTAGTGATGCTCTACCTTTAACCTTGTTCCTAGAAAATATATCAGCAACCTTTCTAACGCCTTCTTGACTAAATATCTTCTCTCCTGCTTCCCCACAGCTGTCCCCCTGCCTGCTGACAATAACATCACTGCCTGTAATAACCATCCTTCCAGCTAAACATAATAGAAGTAACACATCATTGCCAGAGCACTGACACCAGTTCCCAAGATGAAAACATCCTTCAGGCAAGAAATCTTACATCCCTGATCAGCTATATAGTGAAGTATAGGTTTAATTATTGTAATTCAGAAAAGAAGATGGAAAGGTCTGAACTTGTTAGTAGCAGGACAGCAGTTAGAACTGATGCCTAATAACACTGTATGCTGTAATAGGCTTAAAGGAAGTCATAATAACTAACTTTACTAGCCTCCTCCAGCCCACCTATAAGTAGCACACTCTACCTGAGTGAATCTTGATAGCACTCTAACTATACCTTTACCTTTGCAATCTCCACAACACTTCCTACTTACTAATTGTAAAATCCTAGGGTGTGCATCTGCATGATAGATTGTGTTTTTAGCCACAAGTGCTGATAGCCTACTGGGGGCAAACCTACTCCATTCACACCCTTTATAGCTCAGACTCACTTTTCTCCCTGACCCCCAGTTCCCACACATTGTCACTTAGTCTAAATTTCAACATTGCAAATGTAGCTCATGAATCTCCTCAACCATCCAAACATTTTACAATTTGCTCCACATCTCACTTTTCACCCACAAAATCCCATTCTTAATGTTTGACAACTGCATCCCTGGAATACAACACAAGGTAATTCATCCCTTCCATGGCCACTTCTCATTTTCAATCCTCTTCTACAACCTATTATAGACAATCTCCTTACCTTCCATAGTGACTTTTCTTACCTTGCATAGATGCTCTTTTTCACAATCTTCTTCAATCTATACTACACTCATACGGAGATACACTCTTTTCCCATATACCACTGCATATCCTATATTTTTCTACTATAAAATCTATATCTCTCCTACTTTTTATACAAACGCCTTTTATTCACGTGCACATCCTAACAAAAACCTCCCTGTCTTTAAATAACACACTCATTCAAACAACTCTTCTAATGATACTTCTGTCCCTAACAGCTTACCTGCTATGAATGCTCACAAACACAAAATACCTAGTAGTCTAACATACACATCCCCAAACACCCACACAACCACACGCATACAAATATTTCAAGCCTGGGCATGAATGCCCTTCTAGCTTGCCAATATACCTAAACACTTGTTCCCATAACAAGTGTCCAGACTGTTCTTAAAAATATCTAAGCTAGTACTTGCTTTAATGTAAATTGGTAGCCTGTTCCATGCATCAGATACTCTGTCAGAGAACCAATTAGCACACTTCTCATTCCTATAGAATCTTCTACATATGTTGTCTGATGATTCTATAGTACTTTTTGTTAACCTCAGAGATTCCCAGAGGTAGTTGTCTCTTAATGCCCTATATACCTGAATAAGATCTCCTCTTAGATACCTATAAGAGGCACTGTACAAGTTCAGATGTTTTAGTCTTTCGTAAAAACTTGCATGTTCACATCCATGGATGTCCTTGATATATTTCTCTTGTACTCTTTCCAGTTTACTCATGCTTGTTTTCTTATACGGTTTCCATATTGTTATTCGATACTCAAGTTTGGGTCTAATGTCATTTACAAAGAAATCCTTCATGGTTTTTGATTTCCTAGTATTTATAAATCTTTTTATACAACCTGTAGTTCTATAACTATCAGTAACCAATTGGCTGATAATATTAAAAAATCTCATAGCTGGATCTACCCCTATACCCAGGTCCTTAAATGAGTCCACAGTTTCAATCACTGTGTGCTGTATTAAATGTTCATCTTTCAATTTATGTTTCCCATATCTCATATGCTTAGTTGTTGATGTATTTATCAGCATACTTTACTATGCCCCCAGCATAATCCATATAGAATCCCTATATCTTTTCAAGTATAGCTGCATCATCTCCAAATCACCCTATATATATATATATATATATATATATATATATATATATATATATATATACATATATTGGTATGACCCTGACCTTGAGCAGCATCTTACCCTCACCTAGAATGATGCCACAGTACAAAGACAAAATGATCGATTTTAACAATTGGCTAAAATTTTGGTGTCATTCAAAGGGGATCCAGTGTCTGTCAGCCTGGGATGACATGCTCGACAAGCCACGTTGCTTCGCTAGGGACGGCTTGCACCTGCCACCACTGGGCTTTTGGATATTGGCAAAGGCTCTTGCCACCCCCATAGTGCCTTTTTTAGGCAAGGCTCAAAAGTCAAACCCACCCTCATAGACAGCACAAGGAACAAGAAACTAAGGGTAATGCTGCTAAACGCCAGAAGTCTTAACCTCAAGATGCATGCACTCGAAGCTCTCCTCAGTATGGAGAACATTGATATCTGTGCAGTGACAGAAACCTGGTTCAAGGCTCCAGAGAGCACCCCAGCACTACCAGGCTATACCTCATATCATGCTTTTCGGCCCCAAAACCTGGACCGAACCACAAAAGGAGGGGGAGTTTCCATATTTATCATGGATATCCACACCTCCAGGTTAGTGGCATTGCACAAAGTATCAGAGACCATCCATGTGCAACTAACAGTGGGCAAGACTGCTTTTCAGTTTATAGCATCCTACAGACCACCCTCTCAAAGTCAGGAATCCCATTCAGCTTTCCTGAAAACATTGGAGAACATGAAGATCTCTCCGAACACCATTATATTGGGCGACTTCAACTACCCAACATTGACTGGGAGCACTACTCAAGCCCCAGCACCTTAGCCCAAAGATTCCTGGAAATTCTAAACTCAAATGCTATGGAACAACTAGTCACCACTCCCACAAGAGGGGACAACATACTAGACCTGATCATTACCAACATGGGGACTCTATGCTCCACACCAGAAGTATATCCCTCATTGGTAAGATCAGACCATAAATTAATTTCACTGGATGTCCACATCCCGACCCCACCTCCAGCCCAGAGAACCACAGTGAAAAACTTCTCAAAAGCAAACTTCTCACTTCTCAAAACCGAAGTGGAATCCTTCAAGGCCCCAGGGCCAGTGGAAACTACAGCCCAAACTGCAGAATCCTATATAAATGCATTCTACGGACATCTCCGGGAATGCATGGATCATGCTATCCCAAACAAAACCAAGACCCAATCATCCAAAGGCAGGCGTCCAGTCTGGTGAACCCCTGCCATAAATAAACTGTACAACAGAAGTAGGAAGCTACTACATGATAGAGCAAAATCCCTAATAGGGAAGGTATCTCTGATCAGTACTAGCAAAAAATTATGATCCCTCATAAAATCCTCCAAGGCCAGCTACGAGAGAAAAATTGCACAGGACACCAAAGACAATCATAAGGCTTTTTTCAGTTATGTTAGAAACCTGGGATGCAACTCCCAGACTTGTTCTGAGTTGATTCTAAACGACAAAAAATACGCTGAACCCACAGACATCGCCAATATCCTGGCAGACAGGTTCAGTGCAAACTTCTCCACCCCCTCCTCCCCAAAAGAGCAAGTATCTATCCCAGCAGAGGGCTGCCTCCCAAACATCTCAGATGCTCAAGTGAAGACTGCCCTCTCCAAAGCAAAAAACACTGCTTCCATGGGACCAGATGGCGTCCCAGGTTGCGTCCTACATGAACTACAAGAGGAACTAATCCCTCAAATAAAACAGCTATACAATCTCAGCCTCACTACAGGATATGTGCCCACAGAATGGTGTACAGCAACAGTGGTCCCACTCCACAAAGGTGGAGCCTCTACAGACCCTGGAAACTATTGCCCCATAAGCCTGACTAGCTTAGTCTGCAAGGCTATGGAGAGGATCATCATGGAGCTCATAAACAAAGACAGTGGGGACCTACAGACACTAGATCCTACCCAGTTCGGCTTTGTCAAGGGCAGATCCTGCCTTTTGAACCTGGTTGACTTCTTTGAAACAGTCACTAAAGCCATAGATGAAGGGAAGGTAGTCCACACAGCCTATCTGGACCTTGCAAAGGCATTTGACACAATACCCCACTCGGGCATCATAGATAAGCTATCCAGCTTAAATATAAACCCCTATGTCACAAGATGGGTCGCAAACTGGCTCAAAGACAGAACCCACAGAGTGAGAGTTGCTGGAGCCATGTCAGACTCGAAACCGGTCACAAGCGGTGTCCCAAAGGGTTCTGTCCTGGGACCACTCTTGTTCGGTATATACTTTTCCGAGGTACAGGCAAACGTGGAAGGACTATGGCTCACCAAGTTCGCAGATGACTGCAAACTGGGCACCATAATCAACTCTCCAACTGACACAGACATCCTTCAGAAAGGTCTCACAGAGACAGATAACTGGTGCCAGCGCCATGGTTTAGAGCTAAATGCCAAAAAATGTATAGTCATACCCTTTGGCAAAAACAATGTGCCCACAAATTATCACATAGGTGGAAACCCATTAAGTACAGAGAAAGTTATTAGGGACCTGGGGACCCAAGTTGATAGCAATCTCTCCTTTGAAAACCACATTGCCAAAGTGGTTAGAAAGACCTTCTACATAGCCCACCTCATCATGAAGGGTTTCACATCTAGATCAAGAGAGGTAATCGTGCCCCTTTATTCATCCCTCATCAGGCCCATCATAGAATACAATGCCCCTTTTGGGATGTACCTTACCCGACACCTGCAGCAATTAGAAAGACCCCAAAAGTATCTCACCAAGAGGATCAAGGGTCTCAAACAGATGCCATATGCTGCTCAGTTAAAAAAACTCCAGCTCTACTCAGTTGCATAACGCCTACTTCGAGGCAATCTATGCCTGACATACAAAGCTATGTCAAATCCAGAATTAATGGACATGCTCCACCTCAGTAAATCTAAATCCCTGAGAGCCACACGCTCGAGGGACTTGAACCTCAGCACAGAAATAAATAGAACTTGCTGCAGGGACAGGTTCATAACCCAGAAGCTCCCTTTGCTCTGGAATAGAATTCCAGTTCATGTGAGGCAGAGCACCTCACTGAATCTCTTCAAGAAGAATCTCGATAAGTGGATGGGGGATCGTAGGTTTGTCCCAGGGATTACTCCCGTGTCACTATTAGACAGAGGCACAGTAAACTAAACCTTAAAAAGGGCACAGTATACTCAAATCAAGGGGTGGCGTAAGCCATACAGAATCGGGCTAGGCTTATAATTGCCCCAGGGCAGATAGCCTAGTATGGACCTATGAACCTATGAACCTATATACATATATACAACCAGCATCCTTCCAAATGCTCTAAGTGACCACCACCCAATATATGCTATGAGAAATAGTAACCCTTACCAAAGCAGCATGCAACATCGCGTTTTAAGGTTAAGGATTAGTGGTATGGTTAAAGTGTTTACCTAACATTATAACATTTAAGAAGTACAGGAGTTTGAATCACAATAAGATAAGTTGGTTATGCTTAAAATGGTCCACAAAGGGTAGCTAGCTTAGTAGTTACCTATGAACCTATGAAATGTGACACCTTTATTACAGAACTAAAAAATATCAACTGCAGGTTCTAAAATCTATGGGCCTAGATGGAGCTGTCCTCTTCAGGTCCCCTATTAAATAAACGCAAACTCAAAATGTCGAATGTCTAAATATCCGAAAAGGCCGTTCCTCTAAATTAATATTTTGGGGAGCTGCACCCCCACACCTCCTGCTAATTATATATACCAACTCAGAGATCGCACTACAGTGATGAAAGGGCAAATGTTCCAGTCTTCACTGTACTGCGATATCAAGGAACGGCCTTTTTGGATATTTGGCCATTCGATATTTTGAGTTTTTGTCTATTTAATAGGGACCCGTCCTCTTCACCTCCATATCATTATATGTAATGCTCATGCCCCCATCAGAATAAAGATAATTAAAGCCAGCCTAGGACAATGCATAACAAAATAATCCAGGATAAAGCTTGGAAACTGGAAGCAAATCAGTAATATACTAGGTTTTCAGCAATACAGTCATCATATGACACTATCTCACACCAGAAACTGCTCCTTAGGCTATGTGTTCTAGGGCTGGATAGAGCGGCAGTTTTCTGGTTCCAAAGTTATCTAACTAGTAGGATGCAGGAAAGTAAATAGATAAACGATATCTCTACCTTCCTTTCTGCAACACTTAGAGTCCCTCAAGGCATTATTCTGCTCCCTCTGCTTTTTAATATTTTTACAAATAATCTGCATACAGCAACTAAACATGCCTCCATCATTCAACATGCAGATGATTCCAACCTAAGTTGCTCAGTCAGAAGTCTAGACAAACTACAGCAGCTCACTCCTCTGTTGAATCATGGCTAGCAGATTAATAATTGTTAGTTAACCTTGGAAAATCAAACTTGATCCTGTTCACCCCAAAATTACTAGCGGAACAGAATCACCATTTCTCCATCCATGCATCCAGTCGGACAAATATCGAGCTAGTACCCAATACTGAGCTCCTAGGAGCTATCATTAATGAAAATCTAAAATATGATCATCACATAAATCAAGCAATTAAGAAAACCCATCAGAAGCTTACTATCCTCTGCAGAGTCAAACCATACCTGACAGATAAAGCTAGACTCCACATAACAATGTCCTACCTACTTCCTAGCCTTCGCTATGCAACACCAGTCCTCACTAATATTCAGTCTACTCTCATTTTCTCTGTAATACTACAATGTGCTTGCCAGGTTCACCTTCCACCAGAGGTTTAGAACTCACTACTGTATACCTCTTATATTGCTGCAATGGCTAGAGCTGTGATCTACATTCATGCACTTTCAGCTTGTGACGATCCACAAACTCATATATATCATTGGAGAAATTTCCAAGCCTAAGTAACATTCTGCAGTCATACCCCTGTGCTCCACTGACAAACTATTCCTAACTGTAACTAAAATCTAATAACTCTGATGGAGACCCAGGCTATTCCTCTTACCTCTCAAAAATATGGAACCTCATTCCCTTACAAATTACACAAACTGAAAATATAAACTTTCAAAAAACAACTAAAACAATATTTCTCAGACGTATGGTTATGCTCATGCTTTACCCTCAGCTAAGTCCAGGCTAAGCCATAACTCAACTCACCATTACACATACCTTTCTATTCCAGAAATTAATTTCCCTCTTTAGCTATTCACTACATGTCTGCGCACACAATACCCGTTTCAAACAGCTAAATGCCAGTCTCAGACAGATTATTCACCCAATACCCATCTTCAACACCTAACTTTATCTCTCTACAGTATTTCTGCATTTCCAACTTACAGTGAGCAACCACTAATCTCATGCCTAACCTTCAGTTTCCAGTCCTTACAACCCCCACTTTACCTACTGAATATATCGCTCACTCTCCTAATTCCTAACGGTGTAATCTACATACCCCATCTCTACATTCTCTATCACTCTCTAATGCCACACATCCTTGATGCTCAAATAATTATTTAACCTCACTGCTACAGTGTCCTCTTATCTATACCTACTACTGTCACTGTCTTTCCCACTACTATTTACATCTGTTTCCTTCCAGAGAACTCAATTTAATAATTCTTCTCTTGCCTTCATTACATAATTCCTTTTTATTGACACACATTTAATCATCCTTCACTTCTCCTCACCATTTAATGCTCTTTTCCTGGCATCACCCTAATGCTACCCTAAGAATAGTTATGGTCACATATAATCTTAATATTAATTTCTTTCTTCCTTACTCCCTAACTCTATACTTAGACTATTTCCTCTACCTACTTTCATAAAACAAAAAGTTTTCATTTTATCTTTAGTTTTTTTTATGTTTATTTTTCATGTCATTGTTACTTTTGTTCTTTTTATAAACTATGTATAATATCCACTCAAATGTATATCTATATGTACTTGCTTATTTCCACTCAAATGTATATGTATATATATGTATTTGGTTATGTAATCTGTTTGGGCCTCCATTGAACATGGGTGTTTTTCCCTTGCTCAGTCAGACTACCCTGTTTCAGTCTAGGTTTACCATTTTCTTCAGAAACTCATAAAATAAACTCATAGCAATATTTTCTTAGAGAAAGATTACACTAGCAGAAAAACTTGACCTCATTAAGTGATTTATTTTGCTGTTTGTATTATTATAACTGCAACTCTCCAACTCTCTGCTGAACCAATAGTAAAGGGATAGGTTGCTTAGTGACCTGTGTTCTGCTAGCAGGCTTGGGAGTAAGAGACTTGTTTGGATAGAGGGTGACCAAGTGACTAGAGGACAACCATCCTCCAACTGGGGAAGAAGTGAGCTGCAGAGCTATGATAGTGATACTTAACAAAGGGAACTGTTACCTGCATTTATTAGCTATTAGTAAAGCAAATCTAGGAGCCTCACATATATGGGAGTAGATCTTAAAGGTCTTGGATAGAGTAACACTCACAAATATGTGGAATACAGATGGAGTGATTGCTACTGGGTCTTTGTTTCTCTTGCTACTGCTGCTGCAGTGCCAAGAAAGTCCCGATCCCTTGCATTGTCCAATCAGATCTTTATGGGAGGGAGTGCCTTATAAGGGATCAAGACATACCTAGTCAGTAATTAGTATTCCAAAATTGACCAAATGGACAACAATGATTATTAATTCAGAGGTTACTGGTCCATGAATAATGAATACTTATAAAGTATAAAAAGAATTAAGACAGCTGCGATTAATTTTAAATTGTTACTCTTTTGTTTAATACTGAGGTGCTTCATTTATAGCAGAAGTTTTTCAGTACTTAGTGGGAATTAACAGGATGCATTTTTCTTTTAACTGTTGAGACACTTCCAAGTTTCTTCTCCTGGGATTCACCTGCATATATTATTAATGTACTATGAAAATCAGGATAGATGATAACCCTAATAACTGCAGACATATTGGCAGGCATCCATCTTAGCCTCATTAAATTCAATGTACTGAGCAGAACGAATATTTGCAATATACCTAAGCTTTAGAAAACTAGCAGCAAGTCTAAGGTAAATCTTCATCTTAAAAACATTTAAATATTACTTGATGGTAAGTGTTTTCAGTGCAGTCCAGACTTTCAAAATGTGGCTCAAACATAATAAAGTGTAATCCATTCTAGCTGGCTTCATCACTGAAATGTTTTTCCCTGCTGCAGAGAGATGGTGCCCTGTCCATGACCCAGGTGACCTGAGTTCAACTTGTGAGCCCAGCATCTGAGGTATCACCTGGATGGATAGGAAAGGTAGCATTTTTTACTAGCTCACCTACCCCAGGTAGAGGGGGTGAAGGGTCTTAAGCACAGGATGATAGGTCTGGTGGTAACACTGTATGTATGCATTATAAGTTTATTAATATGTGGGCATTCAGTGACAGAGGTTCTCATCCCTAATGTCCTTACATCATTGTATATTGGCGATGGAGGCTAGGAATAGAAATGAGACAAACCAAAAAAGTACCTATATCCACAAGTATAAATTTGCACTGGCTAAATCTTGTCTCAGACAATGGGACAATTAATGGACTGGGTCAGGGGTTCAGGTGTGACTCCAGGAATCCAAGATCAAGCAAAGGCATGAGTTGCAACTAATGGTCTGCTGCATAATGCAAAATATATTTGGAACAAAAAAAACTTTTCAGCAAAGGATGTTGTTTCACTTCAAAACAGCACTTTTGTACCGCATGTGCTGAATAGCTGAATAGAATCTATTCACACACCCACTCACCCAGTCACACACACACACACACACACACACACACACACACACACACACACACACACACACACACACACACACACACACATATTCAGAGTTGTTTTTATGTTAGCTTGTCTTACGACTTGGTCTAAGGTCCATTTGTTGTCTCGTCTCTTTTCTCTTCTAAGACTTCTTAGACTCTCACACAGTTCTAAATCCTTATTCCACTGTGATGGCCTCTCTCCACTGTGAGACAACAATCAAGGAGCCTCAATCTTCACCACTGACACTGATGAGAGATGGTCACTAAGAACAAGAATTTTAAATGCAGCTTTCTGCATCAAGCACAATTTCCTCCAAGAGCACACAGGGAACTTGCTCCAGAACTGGTGCTGGACAATCGTTCTCTCCAGATGCGAAACAAGACTCACTTTAGAGCACTATGTCCCAGCTCCAAGTAGCTAACACACCCACACCTGGATATTTGAGTTTCACACACACATACACACACACTCCTGGGGAAGGCTGGTACAGATTTACTAGCTGTACCCATTTGCCAAGGCTATATGGCAATCTCGCTGCCACCAGTCAACCATTGTCAGGCCCTTACAAAGGTATCCAATTATACTGAGTAAAATCAGTAATAACATAAATGGTAGAGTGTAATCAAAGCACCCAGGCTTTTCTGAGTGGCCAAGGCATTAGTAAAATAAGTACAAGTACTTTCAAGATTTTAAAAGTATTCTCTAAAAGACCAGCCACAATGAAAGGTCTAAAATATTTAATAATAAATAATAAAATAGAAAATATGAGAATACTAAATACCTAAGTACAATAAACATCAGAGTTTCAATCACAGGAGAAATAAAAATAACACAGTTGGACAGATTCAAACAGATGCACAAAAACACTACTTAACTGATCTCACTGTATTTCTTTACTGTCTAAAAAAAATAACTGTTCCCTAGCTAACTTAATTGATTTAGCAAGGCAAGATTAGATGCTGAGATGCTTTCTTCCACAAGGCAAGGTGATGACATTTTAACAGACTGAACTGAACTCAACTAACTGTGTGACCTGTCATAAATTTTATATTAGGTTCCAAACAATACAAAACAAACTGTTGTGTGAGTTCCATCATCTCAGTGCTGGTTATAGAATGACATCACATTTGATCAACTGACTCCGGTACAATACACAAACAGAGCTTTGCTGAGATCTGTTGCAGTATTTGATAGAACAATTCCAAAAACATCTACTATTCTCTTCCAGAATTCTTTGTTTAAACATAAACATTTAATCAGTTATAATAAGACTGTTGATACATTTTAACACAAGCATCTGTACAAGTCAATGTGATAGTCAAATGACACAAAAGTATTTACAAAACAAACTCCAGCTAACTTTGCTGGCATATGTTATACATGCACTGCTGTATTCTCTCTGGCACAGATGGCAGTACATCACATCATCACATCCACCAAACACCCTTCCTTTTTGAGTTTTGATAACCACCATGTTTCTCCCCCATCCCATCACAGCACTTCACACAGACTTTAGTCTCACTGTTATCTGTTTTATACCATAGTGCTATAACAAAAATGCAGGACTAGATGCTTACATTATTATTTGATATCATGTTTAACACAACCAAATACACAGTGAATTTGTACTTACTTAAAGGCAACACCAATCATGATAAAGATGCAAACTATGTAGCACTTTTACAATCACTGTCATTAAATATGCTTTATTTAAGTGCTCTTGGATTAAAGCCTTCATTGTACTTTGCATGTTTTTATATGAAAAAATTGAAAAGTTTATATTTCTTGTTAGTGTTGTGTATGACTTAGTTCTGATGAAGTTCTGGCAAGTGTTAAAGCAGTCATCACTTGTTTTAACTTAATAAACCATGGTTTAAACAAGCAATACCAACCTAAATCTTGCTTTCTTATTTTTAATAATCTTTGACATGGATCTTATGTAATAAGTTATGACAACAGTCAATTTTAGTAATTCCTAAACCAATATAATTACGGTACTTTATTCTTCCTGAAGAAAAATGTGCAAGAATCTTAAGGTTGTAATCTACATTTCCTCGACACTAGGTTACATTGTAGTATGTGTATGTTTGTGTGTGTGTGTGTGTGTGTGTGTGTGTGTGTGTGTGTGTGTGTGTGTATGTGTGTGTGTGTGTGTGTGTGTGTGTGTGTGTGTGTGTGTGTGTTACTATTTAACACTTGGTCTTATACGCGGGACACTGAGCCTCAAAACACTGAGTAAAACTCAGATTAACAAAAATAAAAAAAAATACTCTAAAAAGTATTTTTTTAGTAGGGGGCACATGCCCCTGCTAGTTATATATACTAATTTGAAGATCTAGCTGGAGTTGAGAAAGGGAAATTCTACATTCCCCACTATTCAGTGATCTAGTACTGAAAAAGGCTGTTAATATGCAATCATTTTAATTTCAATCACATTTTCCAGCTTTTATTCTCTTTGTCCAGTCTATTACTTGACCACCTAAATGACATACTCACACACACACATATATATATATATATATATATATATATATATATATATATATATATATATATATATATTTGCACATACAAATGGACGTAAGGTATGCAATTGAATAGACAGATACGAAGCAAAAGGAAAACTAAAGAAATCTGCTTGACTGAAAAAAAATATTTATAAATCTTTAGCATATTTCTCAAAAGCAGAGGTGTATCACAACTTTGATGCCACAATGTTCCAAAAAACAAATATGCGTGCATACATTTAATAAGTCATAAGCAAGCAGAGTTTTAAGTTTTTCAATCCAAAAAGAAATTAAACTTTTTCAACATTGTAGTGACCATTAACTGTAACAATTTGTGTTAAAGCTGAATAAGCCATAAAATAGTATAGCAAAATCTTTTCTGCAGAATCATTTAACCTCATCCCTCTCAACTGTCCAGAATTTTGCAGAATGGACAGATTTTTGCTTATATTTTTGGTCTATTCCTTATAAATTTGAGGTTTTCTGAAAAATCACTGAGGACTGAAGTCACAAAATAATGGCATACATTTGAGTTTTGGACTTTATATCCTTCAAGTAATGCATCTAAGACAAACCCTGTTATTCTAGCAACTTTCTAAATTTATAAATGCAATATTTAAAAATTGTCTCTATTTTGGACCTATGTCTCCCATTATTTTAGTTTTGTCCAAATTTCTTATGCAAAGAGGTTGAGAGGGATGTTTAACCCTCTGTTTAAAATACTTCAACCTGTATATGAACATAGGAACTATGCAAGGCACGTGAACACAGGGACCGTAAGTTGCCTCCCCACATATACCTTTTAAGTTGTTGTTTCATTGTTTACTGGAATCTGATTATTTGTGATGTCCTTGACTTTAGCACAGCAATCTATCTGTCAAGAACTGCTGGTGTTTTTACAAATTAATATGTATTATACCAGTAATGCTGTCCATGCACTTTAACCTGTGCCACCCCTACTTTTGTCTTCAATCTTTCATATAATCTCTGTCTTCTCTAGTAAATCCTGTCTTTCTATTACACAGCCAAATATGCAAGTTTTATTTTAGTTACTAGATCTGCCCATGAACACCCTAAATTTATTTCCTTATGTATTGACTGCTTTGAACTTCTTGAAATCATGAAATTCTCAAAAGATTTCTGCAATACCAGAAATCAAAAGCATCGGTTTTCCAGCACATAGCCTTACTTTTAGCTCACCTCTCACAGCTGTATGTTACCATTGAGAAAACCACAGCTTTGACTATATAGACCCTTTATTGGCAGTGTGCTGCCTTTGCTCTTTAAAATCCTACCCAGATTTGTCATAGTGTTCCTTAAAAAAAGCAAGCGTTTTTGAGTTTCATGGATGCAATCATTGAAATGTTTTTTGCTACCCTATTTAAGCATTTAGTGCTCACCTCCCAAAATTGAGCCATACATGATAGCCCTAGGATACATGTATGCCTTCTCATTCAATCAAGACTAATCTTGAAGGTAGCCAAAGTAGTACCTTAAAATTTAAAGCAAACCGGAAGTATTTGTGAAGAGTTAAAGACAACATTTGTACGTTCCAGTATTATGCTAACTGCTTATCCTGTCTTACAAAATTGGGCTGTACAATTCTGAGTATTAATGGTTTAGCAATAAATCATATATGGGTGTGGGCAATGTAGGGCTTACCCATAACTGGTATGGTTTCATCATGAAGACAAAACCTCGAATGACCAAACAGAACCAGTCACGCATAAACGAATATTATCCTCACCTATACATAATTTACTGGTATTATGCAATGAAATAATTTAAACTAGAACATTTATCTTTTTCAAATAATACTATTGTGTTTTTAAATGTAATTTCTATTTTATCAGTTCTCACTGAAGGAATGGCTTTGTTTCTTAGTGTGTAATTTTGGATGTACAAAATATTGGATGATAATACAGCATGGTATTCTGGTCTAATAAGCAATATGTTATGATATAGCAAGTTACAGAAAGTTTTACCTGTTGGCAGACTCATTTACTGCAGCAAACTACAGTGCAAGGGTTGTTTAATCAAAAGAATGAAAAAGACACTTTATGTAAAGCAAATGCATGTATGTTGTACATCGAATTTAGAGGCATTCATTTGTATTATAGACAAATGTCAGGGCAAACATATAATTTTACTATAACCTAGATAAAGTTTTATTTCATGCTTATAAGCAATTATGTAAGTGAAGTGGGATAGTAGCTATAGTGGTTTCATTAAGCAATAACCCATGGCTGAGTGTGGGTAATGCAGGATTTACCCACGGTTGTTGTGGTTTGGTCACGAGGGTGAAACAAAGCCAACCGTTTCTAAATCCAGCATTGCCCACACCCAGCCCATGGGTTATTGCTATTATACAATGACATTATTTAAGAAGAAAATACTTTTGTTAAATAATATCTTTGTATAATGCATCTGTGCTGGCCTTCTGCATTTTGCAGGTATCCTAGGGCGATTTTTGATGTACTGCACATGCTTATGGGACTTGTGTTCCCATGCTTGTACAGTACATCAGTGATGTGCAAAGGTAGCAATGGAGAAAGGAAGATCTCCGTTGCTTCTTCTTCTTCACTTTTTTTTTTTATTGAATATAAAAATGAAACCAGGAGACTTCTTATGTTTGGGAGAGTTGGGACAGACAAAATAAAAGGATAATCAGGTAGATTTTTAAGTTTTGCAGAATGTACCTGATTATCCTTTTGTTTTTGTCTGTGCTGTCCCCCTCATTTGCTTTAAGTCTTCTGTTTTCTTTTTTTTATTCAAAAAAAGAGAGAAAAGTAAAAAACTTCTGAGATATACTACCAGGAAAAAGTCCAAGTGAGGGGACCTTTTTCCATTGGTATATTCTCAGATTTACAACTGGCATACTGGTTGGGCTGGCCAATCAGCATGCTCATTTTTGAAAATTAATGGCCAGTCATTGTATAATTAGTATTTATCAACTGCTCACGTTTACCACCGACTGTTGACATACTGCCTTATTGACTGGAGTATTATGCCTGTGTGTGTGTGTGTGTGTGTGTGTGTGTGTGTGTGTGTGTGTGTGTGTGTGTGTGTGTGTGTGTGTGTGTGTGTGTGTGTCTGTGTGTGTGTGTATGTGTCTGTATGTATTACCTACTACCGGACAAGATTGAATTGTATTCCATTCTGTATCCTGGTAATCAATTCAATCCACCCTCAAACGATAGAGTCACCTATTACAAGTGTATCAGGTGTGTTGTTTAGCCTTAAGGGCTGTGACTGTTCGGCACACAAGTTTTGTGAGCTATGTATTACACGTGTTTTGTTTTGGGGTAGCGGTTGCTTGGGTGTCTGCTTTGGAGGTCTCTGCTGCTTAGGCAGATTTTTATTTAGAGCCTCCGAGTATGTTTTTGTGTGTTTATGTGTTTGGTTTGCTGTCGTGGTAGGTCTATGTGAGACTGGAATTGTAGTGAGTGTGGTTTCCTTCTCCTCCTGACTGGTTATGCCAGTACTGAGTTGAGAGAGCTTAGCCTCCAGTTTGGCTATATGGTTGCATCTCTCACATGTGTTGGAATTTGTTGGGAGAATGAGAGGGTTGTCTGTGTACATGAGGCAGTTATAACATTGCCTCAAGATTCCCAGATTCACCAGCTGGACTGGAGAGGAGATTGACAACTGACCTTTGGACATGCTAGAATAGTATCGGGAATTCCTTTATAATTGAAAAAAAGGGCCAATGGGGAACAAGGTACTCAATGGGAGTTTGTGAGGGTGTAGTGCTTTTAATTTTTAGTACTGACTTATATAATTGCTTTAGTGAGCAAGTGCCAGGTAACTTAAATGCAATGTGTTACAGGTAACTTAAATGCAAAAACAACAAACAGTAACTTTCTTTCAAGTGAAACAAGGAAATAAGTACAGCAAGCAATGCAGATATCACTAGGGATCCAAAGAAGCGCTGAAAAGCCGTGTTTTAGGTGGAATTAGCATTTCAGGGAAATAACAAGCAAACAACAAGAATACAAACAAAGCTAGATTCAGCAGGCCTGGATCTAGTCTATGCTACAACAAACAAGGTGTACCAATTTCAGTAAGAAACAGTTCAAATATGCAGGCACTATAAGCCTTTAAGCAGAAATTCCCAGCTCAGAAGGGCAGAGTCCAGCCTCTCCTCACACAAGAGTGCAGACCACGAACCTTCTTAATGTAAAATAACTGGCCTGAAGCCCAAGTGCTTAAACCAGAACTAATACACTTTTAGAATAACAGACACTGAGCCCTCAATCAGCAGTTCCCAACTTAGAAGGATGTAAGCTACCTGTCCTGCCACCACAGTGCAGGCCACAAACCTTCCTAATGTACAACAACTGGTCTGAAGCCCAAGTGCTTAATCCAAAAGACTTAGAATGATAGCTACACTTTAATCAAGTTACTACCAAGCAGTAATAAATACAATTGAATATTTTAAAGAATGCTTGGATTTGTGCTCAAGTTATACAAACAAAGCTAGATTCAGCAGGCCTGGATCTAGTCTATGCTACAGCAAACAAGGTGTACCAATTTCAGTAAGAAACAGTTCAGATATGCAGGCACTATAAGCCTTTAACCAGAAATTCCCAGCTCAGAAGGTCAGAGTCCAGCCTCTCCTCCCACAAGAGTGCAGACCACAAACCCTTTTAATGTAAAATAACTGGCCTGAAACCCAAGTGCTTAAACCAGAATTAATACACTTTTAGAATAACAATCAGCAGTTCCCAACTTAGAAGGATGTAAGCTACCTGTTCTGCCACTACAGTGCAGACCACAAACCTTCTTAATGTAAAACAACTGGTTTGAAGCCCAAGTGCTTAAACTAAAAGGCTTAGAATGAGTTACACCAAGCAGTAATAAATACAACTGAGTACTATTAAGATGACGCAAAAGCAAAATAAAGTAGGAAGAAACACAAATACAATAAAAGCAGATAAAAAAATTGACACTGATGTCCCGCTTACCAGACTGAACAAGGAGAAGGTCATGGTGAGCTGCCTGTCGTGCACTAGGATCCGCCACATAACACAAGCACTCAGGTCACTCCAAGGCAAGTACAAATATGACTCGGTCATTGTCCATGCTGGTGTGAATGACCTGAGACGTACCTCCCTGGACTACATGAAAAGAGACATAGAGGAGCTCTCTGAGCATGTAGCCCAGGCCGGTATGACCCTGACCTTGAGTAGCATCTTACCCTCACCAAGAATGATGCCACAATATGAAGACAAGATGATCAATTTCAACAATTGGCTTAAGTATTGATGTCATTCAAAGGGGATCCAATGCCTGTCAGCCTGGGATGACATGCTCGGCAAGCCACGAATCTTCGCTAGGGATGGCTTGCACCTGTCACCCATGGGCTTTCGGATATTGGCAAAGGCTCTTGCTTCCCCCATAGTGCCTTTTTTAGGCAAGGCTCAAAAGACAAACCCACCTCCATAGGTATCACAAGGGATAAGAAACTAAGAGTAATGCTACTCAACGCCAGAAGTCTAAATCTCAAGATACACGCACTCGAAACTCTCCTTAGCATGGAGAACATCGATATCTGTGCAGTAACAGAAACCTGGTTCAAGGCTCCCGAGAGCACCCCAGCACTACCAGGTTATACCTCATACCATGCTTTTCGGCCCCAAAACTTGGACCGAACTACAAAAGGAGGGGGAGTATCAATATTCGTCAAAGATACCCACACCACCAGGTTGGTGGCACAGCACGAAGCATCAGAGACTATCCATGTGCAACTAACAGTGGGTAAAACTGCCTTCCAGTTTATAGCCTGCTACAGACCACCCTCCCAAACCCAGGAACCCCACTCGGCCTTCCTGAGAACACTAGAAAATATGAAGGTCTCTCCAAACACCATTATATTGGGCGACTTCAACTACCCAAACATAGACTGGGAGCATTACTCTAGCTCCAACACCCTAACCCAAAGGTTGCGAGAATTTATAAACTCAGATGCTATGGAACAACTTGTTACCACTCCCACAAGAGGGGAAAACATACTGGACCTGATCATCACCAACATGGGGACTCTATGCTCCAGACCAGAAGTGTATCCCTCACTGGTAAGCTCAGACCATAAACTAATCTCACTGGATATTCACATCCTGACCCCACCCCCTGCCCAGAAAACCACAGTGAAAAACTTCTTAAAGCAAATTTTACACTCCTCAAAACCGAGGTGGAATCCTTCAAAGCCCCCGAGCCTGTGGAAAATACGGCCCAGACCACAGAATCCTTTATAAACACATTCTATGAACACCTTCAGAAATGCATGGATCATGCAATCCCAAATAAAACCAAGACCCAATCCTCCAAAGGCAGACGTCCTCTCTGGTGGACCCCAACCATAAACAAACTATACAATAGAAGGAGGAAGCTACTACATGATAGAGCAAAATCCCAAAAAGGGAAGGCATCTCTGATCAGTATTAGCAAAAAACTGAGGGCACTCATAAAATCATCTAAGGCCCGCTTCGAGAGAAAAATTGCACAGAACACTAAGGATAATCACAATGTTTTCTTTAGTTATGTTAGGAACCTGGGTGGGAATTCCCAGATATGCTCAGAATTAGTCCAAAATGACAAAAAATACATCGAACCCACAGACATTGCCAACATCCTAGCTGACAGGTTCAGCGCAAACTTCTCCCCCCCCCTCCCCACCAAAAGGGCAAATATCTATCCCAGCAGAGTGCTGCCCCCCTGACATCTCAGATGCTCAGGTAAGAGCCGCCCTCTCCAAAGCAAAAAACACAGCATCAATGGAACCAGACGGTGTCCCGGGCTGCGTCCTACATGAACTCCAAGAAGAGCTAAACCCAAACATAAAACTACTGTTCTCAGCCTTACTACAGGATATGTGCCCAAAGAGTGGTGTACAGCAACAGTGGTCCCTCTACACAAAGGTGGTGCCTCAACGGATCCTGGAAACTGTCGCCCCATAAGCCTGGCTAGCTTGGTCTGCAAAGCTATGGAAAGGATCATCATGGACCTCATAAATAAAGATATTGGGGACCTACAGACACTGGATCCTACCCAGTTCAGCTTTGTTAAGGGCAGATCCTGCCTCTTAAACCTGGTTGATTTCTTTGAAACAGTCACCAAGGCCATTGGCGAGGGGAAGGTAGTCCACACAGCCTACCTGAACTTCGCAAAAGCCTTCGATACAATACCCCACTCGAGCATTATAGATAAGCTCACCAGCTTAAATATAAACCCCTATGTCACTAGATGGGTTGAAAACTGGCTCAAGGACAGAACCCACATGGTTAGAATTGCTGGAGCCATGTCAGACTCCAAACCAGTTACAAGTGGCATCCCACAAGGCTCAGTCCTGGGACCTCTCTTGTTCGGTATATATTTCTCGGAGGTACAGGCTAACACGGAAGGACTGTGGCTGACCAAGTTCGCAGATGACTGCAAACTGGCCAACATAATCGACTCTCCAGCTGACACAAGCATCCTCCAAAAGGGCCTCATAGAAACAGACAACTGGTGCCAGAGCCATGGCCTCAAGCTAAACGCCAAAAAGTGTATAGTCATTCCCTTTGGCAAAAACAAAGTGCCCACAAATTACCACAAAGGTGGTAATCCATAAAGTACAGAAGAAGTAATTAGGGACCTGGGGACCCAAGTTGATAGCAATCTCTCATTTGACAACCACATGGCCAAAGTGGTAAGAAAAACATTTTATATAGCCCACCTAATCATGAAGGGATTCACATCTAGATCAGGGGAGGTCATTGTGCCTCTTTACTCATCCCTCATCAGGCCCATAATTGAGTACAATGCCCCTTTTGGGATGTACCTTACCAGACACCTGCAGCAACTGGAAAGACCCCAAAAGTACCTCACCAAGAGGATCAAAGGGCTCAAACAGATGCCATATGCTGCCCGGTTAAAGAAACTCCAGCTCTACTCAGTGGCATACTGCCTGCTCAGAGGTGAT